>NC_052343.1:642500-918043 GCF_016432855.1 Salvelinus namaycush | reverse complement strand
TGCTGACAACAAAATCACACAAAAATTACAATGGAAATCAAATTTATCAACCCATGGAGGTCTGGATTTGAGTCACACTCAAAATTAAAGTGGAAAACCACACTACAGGCTGATCCAACTTTGATGTAATGTCCTTAAAACAAGTCAAAATGAGGCTCAGTAGTGTGTGTGGCCTCCACGTGCCTGTATGACCTCCCTACACACGCCTGGGCATGCTCCTGATGAGGTGGCGGATGGTCTCCTGAGGGATCTCCTCCCAGACCTGGACTAAAGCATCCGCCAACTCCTGGACAGTCTGTGGTGCAACGTGGCGTTGGTGGATGGAGCGAGACATGATGTCCCAGATGTGCTCAATTGGATTCAGGTCTGGGGAACGGGCGGGCCAGTCCATAGCATCAATGTCTTCCTCTTGCAGGAACTGCTGACACACTCCAGCCACATGAGTCTAGCATTGTCTTGCATTAGGAGGAAACCAGGGCCAACCGCACCAGCATATGGTCTCACAAGAGGTCTGAGGATCTCATCTCGGTACCTAATGGCAGTCAGGCTACTTCTGGCGAGCACATGGAGGGCTGTGCGGCCCCCAAAGAAATGTCACCCCACACCACGACTGACCCACCGCCAAACCGGTCATGCTGGAGGATGTTGCAGGCAGCAGAACGTTCTCCACGCGTCTCCAGACTCTGTCACGTCTGTCACGTGCTCAGTGTGAACCTGCTTTCATCTGAAGATCACAGGGCGCCAGTGGCGAATTTGCCAATCTTGGTGTTCTCTGGCAAATGCCAAACGTCCTGCACGGTGTTGGGCTGTAAGCACAACCCCCACCTGTGGACGTCGGGCCCTCATACCACCCTCATGGAGTCTGTTTCTGACCGTTTGAGCAGACACATGCACATTGTGGCCTGCGGAGGTCATTCTGCAGGGCTCTGGCAGTGCTCCTCCTGCTCCTCTTGCACAAAGGCGGAGGTAGCGCCTTTGTGCAAGGGTTGTGCCGCCTGCTGCTGGGTTGTTGCCCTCCTACGGCCTCCTCCACGTCTCCTGATGTACTGGCCTGTCTCCTGGTAGCGCCTCCATGCTCTGGACACTACGCTGACAGACACAGCAAACCTTCTTGCCACAGCTCGCATTGATGTGCCATCCTGGATGAGCTGCACTACCTGAGCCACTTGTGTGGGTTGTAGACTCCGTCTCATGCTACCACTAGAGTGAAAGCACCGCCAGCATTCAAAAGTGACCAAAACATCAACCAGGAAGCATAGGAACTGAGAAGTGGTCTGTGGTCACCACCTGCAGAACCACTCCTTTATTGGGGGTGTCTTGCTAATTGCCTATAATTTCCACCTGTTGTCTATTCCATTTGCACAACAGCATGTGAAATTTATTGTCAATCAGTGTTGCTTCCTAAGTGGACAGTTTGATTTCACAGAAGTGTGATTGACTTGGAGTTACATTGTGTTGTTTAAGTGTTCCCTTTATTTTTTTGAGCAGTGTATATGATAAACAGAGTTATCAGCGTATTTGATGATTGTATGTGAGTGTGTGTCCGTGTTATGTCTGTTGGAGTGTCAGTGTGTGTGTGTGTGTCGAGTCCTGTGAGTCTGTAGAGTTCTGTGAGACTGTAGAGTTCTGTGAGTCTGTAGAGTTCTGTGAGTCTGTAGAGTTCTGTGAGACTGTAGAGTTCTGTGAGTCTATAGAGTTCTGTGAGTGTGTAGAGTTTCTGAGAGTGTGTAAAGTTCTGTGAGTGTGTAGAGCTCTGTGAGTGTGTAAAGTTCTGTGAGTGTGTAAAGTTCTGTGAGTGTGTAGAGCTCTGTGAGTGTGTAAAGTTCTGTGAGTGTTTAGGGTCCTGTGCAGCTCTGTCGATGTGGATGGGGGCCTAAGGCAGGTGTTCAGTCACTGGGTCCTAAGCTTTGTGACGAGCTTGGAGGGGACAATGGTGTTGAACTCTGAGCTGTAATCAATGAACAGCATTCTCACATACTGTAGGTATTCCTCTTATCTAGCAGTTTGGAGTGCACTTGAGATTGTGTCGTCTGTGGATCATTCAGGACGGTTTGCAAATTTGAGTGAGTCTAGGGTGTCTGGGATGATGAAGTTGATGTGTGCCACAACCAGTCTTTCAAAGCATTTCATGATTACAGATGTGAGTGATACAGGGCGGCATGAAGCCTTAGAGTTCTTAGGAACAGGAAAAATGGTGGTCAGTTAAAGATGTGAGGATTACAGACTGGGACATGGAGAGGTTGAAAATTACAGTGAATATGCCTGCCAGTTGATCTGCGCATGCTCTGAGAACGCGCCCTGAAATACCGTCCGGCCCCTCGGCCTTCCGAGTGTTATACTGATTAAAGACCTTACTCATCTTGGCCTCGGAGAGCGAGATCACCCAGTCTTCTGGGTCCGTGGGAGCCCTCATGCACGGTACATTGTTGTTATTGTTAAAGTGTGGATAAAATGCATTGAGTTCATTTGGAAGAGAGGTATCATTGGGCAGATCACGGCTGGGTCTTCCTTTGTAAATATGTAATGGACTGTAGCCTCTGCACAGCCTGTGTAATATGATTCCACTTATTCCTATATGTGACCCGATTCAGGAAACTAGCCGTATGTCATAAGTCACGACTTCACAGGAGAGTTGTTTGAATTTTATAAAAATAAAATAAAAATAAAACATTTGGGGGCAGAAATGCCTACTCTAACATGTGAACTTTCATGTGCCTTAATATCAAATTTGTATGCCATCTGTAAATACAATAAAAAATGTAAACTACAAGCCAAATTGATTTAGCCACAGAAAAAAGCGAGCAACCTTCCCGCTAGCCATGATTGGCTGAGATAATGAGTGGGCTGGACATGCCGAGAGATGAGTTTGGATTGCTCTACCATATAGCACGCGTCTTTCTATTGGAGCTGGTCAGTATGTTTAGGTAATTGTGTATCGCGTAGTAAAACTGAATAAACCTAATGTCAAGTTAAAGTGTACTGTTATCTAGCCAATGTTAGCTGGCTGGCTCACTAGCTAACGTTATGTGTATGCTCTCCACTTTCTGGAGGACTGAGTTTTGAAATCAGTGGAATTCGAGTATGATAGCTAAGGAGATGGAGAAAACACCAGTCTGGATTACATCGTCAAACTAAGGGCAACCATGCATGGCATTAAACAGGAGACGCATCCCACCAGGATGTATACTGGTAAGATTTTCAGATATTACACGTTTCTAATTTTGACAAAAAGTGGTTTCATTTCAGGTGTACTGTTAGCTAACTAATGTTAGCTGGCTGGGTCACAAGCTAACGTTATGTGTATGATGTTATTCTTTGTATCTCAGACACATTTGCTTGACTAGTTATAGCCATAGAACCTGGTTGGTTAGCTACCTGCAGATTCATGCAGGGTAGTAACCCCATGAGTTGTGATTATGGTTCATTGTTTAGCTAGCTAGCTACATGTATTACCAAAGACCACTCTAATTTTGACAAAGTATTTTCATTTCAAGTGTACTGTTAGCTAGCTAGCTAACGTTAGCTGGCTGGCTCGCTAACTAACATTACGTCATGCGTTGGGATTCATTGTTTACCTAGCTAGCTATCTTGCTACGTTTCTTGACAAAAGACTCTCATCTTAGTGTGCCAGAGCACAGAATAACTGAACGCATTTCTGAACGCTCAACACCCGTGGAATATGTCCAGTGTCAGTAAACGTTGGCAAAAAAGCGTAATTCAATTGTTGCCAACAGCACAGTTACGGTCACCAACGCTCTGGATAACATGAAAAAAGCATAACCAGCTCTGCTAGGGCGAGTAAAATGGTCAGAGTGTGGTGTTTTCTCATTATGTGTCTGGAAGTAGCTAGCCAATGTTAGCCAGTTAGCTTGGGTGCTTGACTGTAGTTCTGAGGTCAGAGCTTTCGGGACAACCTACTTATTGGCCAGAGTGTCCAGTGTGTGCTCTGAACGCAAAACCACAGACAGAGCGATAGGGCGAGTAATGTTCTCTCATAGATGTCTGAAGGTAGCTGGCAAGTTATTACAGAACAGTTGGATCAACCCTTAAAAATATGGGTGGGGCTAAGGCTTAAGAGGTGTGAACAATGTTGAATGGGTGTAGACAAAAAAGGGCTCTAGTAGTACTAAAACATTGAAAGACGGTTTTCTCAAAAATGTACAAGTTGATCAACTTTCAAAGCAGAATTACTTCCCTTGTTTCCTCAAATGCAGTGTATGATATACCATTTTGTAGCTCTGAGTCTCAAATGTTGCTACATGAGACCAAATCCAGGTGGTGAGTCACATATTGTCCTTTTGCTCGTTTGATGACTGCGGTGGTCGTACAGGGACTTCTACTCTGTCCCTCTCTGTTTCCTCTCTGTCCCTCTCTGTTTCCTCTCTGTCCCTCTCTGTTTCCTCTCTGTCCCTCTCTGTCCTTCCCTGTCTCCTTCCTGTCCCTCTCTGTCCCTCTCTGTCTCCTCTGTCCCTCTTTACATCAGCTGATGTCACAAAGTGCTATACAGAAACCCAGCCTAAAACCCCAAACAGCAAGCAATGCAGATGTAGAAGCACGGTGGCTAGGAAAAACTCCCTAGAAAGGCAGGAACCTAGGAAGAAACCTAGAGAAGAATCAGGCTCTGAGGGAGGGCCAGTCCTCTTCTGGCTGTGCCAGGTGGCGATTATAACAGAACATGGCCAAGATGTTCAAACGTTCATAGATGACCAGCAAGGTCAAATAATAATAATCACAGTGGTAGTAGAGGGTGCAACAGGTCAGCACCTCAGGAGTAAATGTCAGTTGGCTTTTCATAGTCGATCATTCAGAGTTAGAGAGAGCAGGTGCGGTAGAGAGAGAGTCGAAAACAGCAGGTCCAGAACAAGTTAGCACGTCCGGTGAACAGGTCATGGTTCCATAGCCGCAAGCAGAACAGTTGAAACTGGAGCAGCAGCACGACCATGTGGACTGTCCCTCTCTGTCCCTCTCTGTCTCCTCTCTGTCCCTGTCTGTCCTTCTCTGTCTCCTCCCTGTACAATGCATAATTGACATGAAAGCTTCTCTGTAGCTACAAAGATTGCTTTTGAGGGTCCATTCAGGGGCGGCAGGTAGCCTAGTGGCCTAGCGTTGGCCTAGTAACCGAAAGGTTGCAAGATCGAATCCCCGAGCTGACAATGTAAAAATCTGTCGTTCTGCCCCTGAACAAGGCAGTTGACCCACTGTTCCTAGGCCGTCATTGAAAATAAGAATTTGTTCTTTAACTGACTTGTATAGTTAAATAAAGGTAACATTTCAAGTTCAAATTCAGATGGAGGTCAGTGTGAGATATCCCATAGGAACCCTTTGTGCAAGGATCCAACAAAGTGATCTTGACCCACGACTGCAATGGCGAAGGGAACCCGTCTCCTCACTCCCTGGTGAGTGTGCCAGTCATTCCCAAGTGGTTATCCTGTGCAACATGTCATAGAGGAACACAAACCCTCTTATCAGTCTGAGACATAAATGGACTGGCCATACTCCAGTTCGGGCAAATGCCAGATGGGCTGGTCCAACTTTAGCTCTGTGGGACTGTGTAAATTACTGTTTTTTATGTGCAGAATGATCATTATTTAATCTAATAATGGTCTCAGTGAAAAACATGGGCATGTGTGGGGGGGCCTCAAGGAAAAAAAATGGGCCGGTGTGGTGGGGCCTCAAGGAAAAAAAATGGGCCGGTGTGGGGGGGCCTCAAGGAAAAACATGGCCGGTGTGGGGGGGCCTCAAGGAAAAACATGGGCCGGTGTGGGGGGGCCTCAAGGAAAAAAATGTCAGGTGTGGGGGGCCTCAAGGAAGAACATGGGCCGGTGGGGGGGCCTCAAGGAAGAACATGGGCCGGTGTGGGGACCTCAAGGAAACAAAAGTGGGCTGGTGTGTTAGAAATTAGAAATGCCTGAGACGATTTTTTATCCCATTCTGTCCCTGTTTTGAGGCAACACAGAAGAGTGCAGAGCGTGTGGGCAGGTGATGCTCTCCTCTCACCCTCAAGTAACTACTCAGTGACCCGAAACAGCCAAAACTGTCTTTGTTTCAACATGTCCACAAAGTCTGAGGTCAAGAGCCGCAGCGAGTGAGTTGATTTTATCCAAGCCAAGCGCTGCACTAAGGTAGCTTTGTGTTTTTATTATATTCAAGAAAAGACAAGAAAAGCTCTGTTACAGTCAGTAAACTCAAGTCTTCAGACCTTACCATTTTTTATTTAATTTCTGTCAAAAACTCACCCAGACATTGTCGAGGGGCATTCATTTCACCCTGAAATGGAAACCAGTCAAGTTTCAATGCGTGCCCCATTTGCAGAACGCGGCACATGAGTCTCTCCGCGGCACTGCGAGACTGTTAGCCTCCTGACCTTTAGCTGATTGGCAAAGAGTGCCGGCTGCAATAAAAACACCATCGCAAAAGTTATTCTCTCGCTAAACTAAGGTGCTCAATTAAATGGCTCAAAAGACTCTGTCTAATGGCTGGTGGGACATCTATGGTAATGCACTCGTAATGTGATGATGAAATGCCATTGGACGCAAGGCGAAGCACGAGAACGCCCCAATTAACCTTCAGATGGCTGATTTCTCTGCAAGTCCCTTTACATACTATAGCCTCTACACTGTATAGTCCATGCTCTATAGAGGCACATTTCTTTGAACTTTGTAGCTATCTGAATGGTGCTAAAACAACACCATTGTCTGGTTTAAGTTCTCGTGTAAGTTTTCCAAAATACTTCCTGAGTTTAGTTATAGGTAATGATGAATATTTTGTATTCTAGTATGTTTCCATGAAAACTCTCTGAATTGTGCTTGCTTTAGTCAACAATACTGTCCAGTATGGTTATGGTGCTCCAAAATGTTTCCAAGTTTAGGGTAGCAATGTTGAATATTTAATTTCCCCCAAGAAAAATGTAATTTTTTAATGAATTGGGACTTTTGAATTGTGATTACTTTAGACAACAACTCTGTCTGGTGTGGTTGTCCAAAGTGTTTCCACGTTTAGGGTAGCAATGTTGAATAATTTTTAAAAACACTTTTTGGCTTGGCTAGATAGCTTTTGTCTAAAAAATGCATCTGGATACAGTACCATCTTTTTTGGTTCACCTGGCTGCCAATTCCTGATTTTTTGAGAACATCATTTGAGGAGTCGCCTGAAGCGTAAGAGGAATGGGAGACAGAGGAATACACCAGTGCTGAGGCAGAGGGCTCGTAGTGAGGATGACTGGCTACTATTCTGAACTTTGTGTGGTGGGCTTTCTGCCACCCTGAGCTGCTGAGGGATCACGCATCAAGTGGTGTTACACAGAGGGGAAGAGTACAAGTCCAGTGGCTATAAGAGTCAGGCTGGTTCCCAGAGATGCCCTCTACAAGATCATTAGCAGACCGTCACTATCATCTGCCATCCTCTGACCAACTCTCTCCACTCGAGCCATAAACTGACCCTCTCTATCTTCGTAGGATGCAGATTTCAAAGACTTGGCCTCTATTGGTTGAACTGTCATGATATATTGCTTGTTTTTTTTGAGATTCTATGAAAAGCGCTATAGAAATGTAATAAATTATTCATATTATTATTATCCTGAACCTCAGCAGTCTCGTTATAGTGGCTTCGACAAGCATCACAGGAGACAGGGGACCTGCACTGTGAAATAATTCTGTGAGGTTCTCGAGTTGACACAAACATGGAATATTGGCGAGATTTGCTGCCTTGGATTATGCTCGGATTCCTCGCATGATGACACTTCCTTTATAACAGAATTTTTTAACATTATTTTTTAGTTGTCGATTTAATGTAAATGAGCAGTCCAGTCACAGTTTATTTAAAGTGCATTTAAGGGCTCATATAACACTTTTTAAGATTAAAAAGAGGAAACACAACAAAGCAGAAAGGAGAACAATATTAACAACAGTAAAAAGAAATCAACAACAGTATAAACAATATAAAAACAATAAAAAAAACATTGACCTTGTTTTCAACTCCTCCATACTAGTCACACAAAACTATTTTTTTTTTTTACATATCCAAAATCACCTGAGGCATTGACATTTCTCTTCCTGTATCATTCATTCACCCATGTCATTCATAACCCATTTCGTTCATAACCCATATCATTCATAACCCATATCATTCATAACCCATATCATTCATAACCCATATCATTCATAACCCATATCATTCATAACCCATATAAATTCATAGTATTTTTCAACCTGGGCTTGTTCAATTGTGTGTAGCCTCAGTGGCAGGGGAAAGCTGCCGCTGAGTTCCCAGTGAATTCCCAGTGAAATTGCTCTGAAGAGTTCAACTACAAAAAAATACAAAAAAACTGTGACGACATTTTGACATCCCACTGGACATTTTAGAGGAACACATGATTAGAGTGAAGGGAGCTGTTGGCGAAAATGTAACTGCTTTTGACAGTTATTCTTCTGGTTTGTACAAATACATGCCTGGAGCTATTTGAGATAGGCCTACAGGCTATGGTGGGGCAAAAAAACGTACTGCCTAATATTTTAGGAGCCCTACCAGTGGATTTATAGTTCGATGCTGCAGTGCAGTTACACTTTCCTGGGTTTCCGTCTCTTTCTTGATAAAGTGGGAAGTGGTCCTGACGTGTCACAACAGAACAGTAGGTTAAAGGTTAAACCTGGGTTCTTGATTTGCGTTGGTACATGAATTACAGCAAATCACATTTGATGTTCTTGCTACCAAGACAGGTGATATACATGCACGGTTATTACATTTCTCAATGGACGAAGCAGCTTGCAACAATTAGATGAGCCAGCGATGGTAGAGAGTTCTGTGTTGGATTGGTCATGCAAATGGAAGGTGCTGTAAGTGCATCAAACTTAGCATACCTAAGATGGGAAACAAATGGGTGGACGCCATGGCAGATACGTCTAAAGAGATAGTTAACTTGTGTTCGTCCAGTAGCTCTTTCCTGCAGTCAAATGACTAGTAGGCGTCATGGTGTGTGCAATGTTAATCATATTTTTCATAATGTCATAATTAATAAACATTATTTGAAAAACCAGCCGAAAAACAGTGTTTCTATGTCAAGCGGTTTTGTTATATTGCAGTCTTCTGTGATGTATATGAAGAGTAATATTGGGGATGCAAACTCAAAATTGAATACATTTCACCTCTATATGTGACATGGTACATACAGGTGTCTTCTTTTTTAAGCCCATAACCATGTGTGTGAGGTGTTTTACTTTTGTTTCAAAGTAGACTTGTTTACTACCAAGAAACACTGTGTGACTCTGATTTAGCCCCACCACAGTAAAAGGTTCAATACCATCAGTAACACAACACAACTCTGATGAACAGGACGGTGAATGTATTTGTTATTACCCTGCTACAAAATGGTGGTCGCTCTACTTCAATACACAAACAATTGTGGTAGCGCTACTTCAATACATTTACAGTGGTTCTGGGTAACCCAATACACATCATAGAGCGGTTCTCCCAAGCGATTCAACTCCAAAAATCCAATAGAGGTCAGGCAGCCATGGATAGAGCAGAAAGCAACGAGGCCATCACGTTGACCCGCAATAACATACGCTAAATATGTGTAAGCAACCATAAATTGTGATTTGATTTACTTTCCTCCATTGTACTGTATGTCATACTGTTCAGAAAAGTCATAGTACATGCAGCACCTTAGCTGGAAGCTCAGCCAGTAACCTGGCCCTGAGGCTCACCTCTCACCTCTCACCTCAAACCTTATCACCTTCCTCTTTTCACCCCCCAACTTTAAAGGGGTACCATAGGTACTGTAGCAGGCAAGAGGAGAAATAGAAATACCAAATGGGATTGGTTTGAGAGGTTTGAATAGCCCACACCAAGTACAAACTAATACACTGAACAAAAAATAGAAATGCAACATGTGAAGTGTTGGTCCCACTTTTCATGAGCTGAAATAAAAGATCCAAGAAATGTTCCATATTCACAAATTTGTTTACATCCCTGATAGTGAGCATTTCTCCTTGCCAAGATAATTAATCAACCTGACAGGTGTGGCATATCAAGAAGCTGATTAAACAGCATGATCATTACACAGGTGCCACCTTGTGCTGGGGACAATAAAAGGCCACCCTAAAATGTGTAGTTTTATCACACAACACAATGCCACAGATGTCTCAAGTTTGAGGGAGCTCTGGTGGACAGGAATTAAATGTTAATTTCTCTACCAAAAGCCACCTTCAACGTCGTTTTAGAGAATTTGGCAGTACATCCAACCAGCCTCACAGCCTCATACCACGTGTATGGCGTCTGTGGGCGAGCAGGTTGCTGATGTCAACATTGTGAACAGGAGTGCCCCATGGTGGCGATGGGGTGATGGAATGGGCAGGCTTAAGCTACAGACAACGAACCCCATTTAATTTTATCGATGTCAATTTGAATGCACAAAGACTGTGACAAGATCCTGAGGCCCATTATGTTTAAGGTATCTGTGAACCAACAGACCAATCTGTATTCCCAGTCATGTGAAATCCATGGAATAGGGTCTAATTCATTTATTTCTGTAGTGAAACACGATGGGAGACAGAGAGCTGGTTTCAAGCTCAGGGCGCAGCAGGTGTTTATTGCAAAGGACCACAGGAGGAGACAGGTAGCTGGGTACAGGGGCAGGCAGAAGGTCATACACAGGGGGTCCAAAAAGGCAACAGGTACAGGCAGGGAAAAGGCTAGTAACATTGTCCGGGAGATCAGGCAATAGGTTGATAACAGGAAATTCAATAGCTAAAGTACAAGCAGGGAAAAAGGCAGGCAAAAAACTATAATACACGGGAGGATTAAATTACAGGACACCCATCGCTCCAAATAGAAGTGTGCCACAAAACAAACATACCTCACAATGATGGGGTGCAAAGAACTGAACTAAATAGTGTGTGATAATAACATACAGGTGTGTGAACAGGTGATCAGAATTCAGGTGATTGAGATCTGGAGAGTGAGCTGCGTTCAGGGGATGTACATGTTTGAGAGTGTGAGTTGGAAGCAGACGTCACAATTTCAATCGACTGATTTCCTCAATCTGAACTGTAACTCAGTAAAATCAATGAAATTGGTGCATGTTGCGTTTATATTTTTGTTCAGTATATTTGCTTATGACAATAAAGTGTGAGCACACAACTGTTTTGAAACAAAAGTATTTTTCTTTTCACCAGAAGCAGTTGACAGACTCAAAGAAAATATAGCATTTACTTGTACAAGACATTTACTCATACTCTTGGATCTACAAAAAACACATAGCCCCTGTTCTCTTCTTTACCAACTCACAATCAATACATTTTTTAACATGCATTATTTCTCAGGCTATATTACATGTCCTCTTCTCCAAAGCACTGTTGCTGTAGAAAAAGACCTAGCACCTGCTTCAATACAGTACTGCAGTCCTACAACCGGTTAGAATGGAGCCTCCACTATGCATAGAAAAGGTGGAGGAAAACCTTGACCTGTCTCTAGCTGTGGCTGCAGTAATGGGAGAGGGGGAGTAGAGGGGGAGGAGAGGAGAGGGGAGGGGAGAAGAGGGGAGGGAGGAGGGGGAGCGGAGGGAGGGGGGGAGGGGGTCTGAAAGGGGGAGAAGAGGGGAGGAGAGGGGGAGTCACAGATGACCTCCCTCCCTAGAAAACCCTTCCTTTACCTCTCAGTGTAATATGTGCCTAGGAGTGAAATTGGAGTACAGTATGTCCTTCCTAGCCCTTTCTCAGATGGAATTAGTTTCTGCAATGACATGTGGGGCCTGGTCCACCACATCTCTGTGGGGCCTGGTCCACCACATCTCTGCTGACACTGGCACTCATTAGAAGGAGACCTGGTGTCCGTAACCATGGAGAGCAGGATGGAGTCTTGGCTGACCAAGCCGGGCTCTGGGGACCATTGTACTTAAACATGAATCGCAGCACATGAGACAGATGGTTTCCATGGTAATGCATGGTCCCACTGCTCCTCGCAGCCACCCTCAACAGCCCCCCCCCCCCCCCCCAAAAAAACACCACTGTATTCCAATCAATGGTGAAGCAGTTAGGGGTTGGTAGGGAAGTTGTTACCAAGGTAAATAGCAAAGTGGATACGCTTTTCTTTACAGTGTTGGTACAGTAACTGTTTAACTGTGCATAATGCTGTATGTTTAAACTGACTTTTATATCTCTTTCAAGGCACATGAATATAGTTTTGAAATCCAAGGTCAAGTTATTCCCACAGCTTTTGAAATTCAAATTCAAGCATAACATAACATATTGTTCAAATGATGTCCTTATTTTGCAAAACCGATGCACCAACACACAATTACTTTGTGGAGGGCGTAAGGACAAGGATTTTCTGCTTTCTTTCAGAGTGAAACCATTGGCGTGGTAAAGGATATTTGTATGGATAGTTATGTAAGCTATTTATCTACAACTAAAGCCCATTGAATATACTGTAACATGTGAGGGCATTTTAATTTTGTTATATAAACTCAGCAAAAAAGAAACGTCCCATTCTCAGGACCCTGTCTTTCAAAGATAATTCGTAAAAATCCAAATAACTTCACAGATCTTCATTGTAAAGGGTTTAAACACTGTTTCCCATGCTTGTTCAATGAAGCATAAATAATTAATGAACATGCACCTGTGGAACGGTCATTAAGACACTAACAGCTTACAGACGGTAGGCAATTAAAGTCACAGTTATGAAAATTTAGGACACTAAAGAGGCCTTTCTACTGAACCTGAAAAACACCAAAAGGAAGATGCCCAGGGTCCCTGCTCATCTGCGTGAACATGCCTTAGGCATGCTGCAAGGAAGCATGAAGACTGCAGATGTGGCCAGGGCAATAAATTGCAATGTCCGTACTGTGAGAAGCCTAAGACAGCGCAACAGGGAGACAGGATGGACGGCTGATCGTCCTCACAGTGGCAGACCACATGTAGCAACACCTGCACAGGATCGGTACATCCGAACATCACACCTGCGGGACAGGTACAGGATGGCAACAACAACTGCCTGAGTTACACCAGGAACGCACAATCCCTCCATCAATGCTCAGACTGTCTGCAATAGGCTGAGAGAGGCTGGACTGAGGGCTTGTAGGCCTGTTGTAAGGCAGGTCCTCATCAGACATCACCGGCAAAAATGTCACCTATGTGCACAAACCCACCGCTGCAGGACCAGACAGGACTGGCAAAAAGTGCTCTTCACTGACGAGTCGCGTTTTGCCTCACCGGGGGTGATGGTCGGATTTGCATTTATTGTCGAAGGAATGAGCATTACACGGAGGCCTGTACAGTACACTGGAGCGGGATCGATTTTGAGGTGGAGGGTCCGTCATGGTCTGGGGCAGTGTGTCACAGCATCATCGGACTGAGCTTGTTGTCATTGCAGGCAATTTCAATGCTGTGCGTTACAGGGAAGACCTGCAGGCCTTCCTGCAGGCTCATCCTGGCATGACCCTCTAGCATGACAATGCCACCAGCCATGCTGCTCGTTCTGTGCGTGACTTCCTCCAAGACAGGAATGTCAGTGTTCTGCCATGGCCAGCGAAGAGCCCGCATCCAGCCCCTTAATCCCATTAAGCACGTCTGGAACCTGTTGGATCGGAGGGTGAGGGCTAGGGCCATTCACCCCAGACATTTCCGGGAACTTGCAGGTGCCTTGGTGGAAGAGTGGGGTAACATCTCAAAGCAAGAACTGGCAAATATTGTGCAGTCCATGAGATTCACTGCAGTACTTAATGCTGCTTGTGGCCACCAGATACTGACTGTTACTTTTGATTTTGACCTCCCCTTTGTTCAGGGACACATTATTCCATTTCTGTTAGTCACATGTCTATGTAACTTGTTCAGTTTCTCAGTTGTTGAATCTTGATATGTTCATACAAATATTTACACATGTTAAGTTTGCTGAAAATAAACGCAGTTGACAGTGAGAGGATGTTTCTTTTTTTGCTGAGTTTACTACATGTTCCTACACAATACCATGCAAGAGCTGTACAAATACATCAATTGTGAAAAAGCATTTAATACCATGTGATACAGGTCATACAGCCCTACAGGATGCTCCCAATTGTGCACCTGTAAAAGTTTGTGAGGGCTTTTGATGACAAGCCACATTCTTCAGCCTCCTGCGGTTGAAGAGGCACTGTTGTGCCTTCTTCACCAGACTGTCTGTGTGGGTGGACCATTTCAGTTTGTCTGTAATGTTTTTTGCTGAGGAACTTAACACTTTCCATCTTCTCCACTGCTGTCCCGTCGATGTGGATAGGGGGGTGCTCCCTCTGCTGTTTCCTGAAGTCCACGATCATCCCCTTCATTTTGTTGACATTGAGTGAGAGGTTGTTTTCCTGACACCACACTCCGAGTGCCCTCACCTCCTCCCTGTAGGCTATTTCATTGTTGTTTTAATCAAGCCTACTACTGTTCTGTCATCTGCAATCTTGATGATTGAGTTGGAGGCGTGCATGGCCATGCAGAAATGGGTGAACAGGGAGTACAGGAAGGGGCTGAGCATGCACCCTTGTGGGGCCCCAGTGTTGAGGATCAGCAAAGTGGAAATGTTGTTTCCTACCTTCACCACCTGGGTTCGGCCCGTCAGTGTAGTCCAGGACCCAATTGCACAGGGCGGGGTTGAGACCCAGGGCCTGAAGCTTAATGATGAGCTTGGAGGGTACTATGGTGTTGAATGCTGAGCTATTGTCAATGAACAGCATTCTTACATAGGTATTTATCTTGTCCAGATGGGATAGGGCAGTGTGCAGTGTGGTGGCGATTGTATCGTCTGTGGACCGATTTGGGCGGTAAGCAAATTGAAGTCCGTCTAGACAGTTAAGGTGGAGGTGATATGATCCTTGATTAGCCTCTCAAAGCACTTCATGATGACAGAAGTGAGTGCTAAGGGGTGATAGTCATTCAGTTCAGGTACCTTTGCCTTCTTGGGTATAGGAACAATGGTGGCCATCTTGAAGCATGTGGGGACAGCAGACTGGGATAGGGAGAGATTGAATATGTCCGTAAACACACCAGCCAGCTGGTCTGCGGGTGCTCTGAGGACGCGGCTAGTGATGCTGTCTGGTCCAGCAACCTTACAAGGGTTAAACACATTTAAATGTCTTACTCACGTCGGCTACGGAGTAGGAGAGCCCATGGTTCTTGGTAGCGGCCGCGTCGTTGGCACTGTAGTATCCTCAAAGCGGGCAGGTGTTTAGTTTGTCTGGAAGCAAGACGTCGATGTCTGTGATGTGGCTGGTTTTCCTTTTGTTGTCTGTGATTGTCTGTAGACCCTATCATATGTCTCGTGTCTGAGCCGTTGAATTGCGACTCCACTTTGTCTCTATACTGACATTTCGCTTGTTTGATTGCCTTGCGGAGGGAATAACTACACTGTTTGTATTCAGCCATATTCCCAGTCACCTTTTCATGGTTAAATGCGGTAGTTCGCTCGTTCAGTTTTGCGCAAAGCCGTCTATGCACGGTTTCTGGTTAGGGTAGGTTTTAATATTCACAGTAGGAACAACATCTCCCATGCATTTCCTTATAAACCCACTCACTCCTAGGCAGTGCACAATCATTCATAACTCAAGGGGATTTCATTGGGGACTCTGGTGAATACATACAAGCTCAGATTTCTGATTTCCTGTTTTGATTTCATCTCAGGATTTTGCCTGCCAATATGAGTTCTGTTAATCTCACAGACATAATTCAAACAGTTTTAGAAACTTTAGAGTGTTTTCTATCCAATACTAATAATAATATGCAAATATTAGCAACTATGACTGAGGAGCAGGCCGTTTGATATGGGCACCTTTCATCCAAGCTACTCAATACTGCCCCTTCAGCCATAAGAAGTCTCATCATTGTCGGTGATCAGGCCTATCACTGTTGTGTCATCAGCAAACTTAATGATGGTGTTGGAATTGTGCCTTGCCATGCAGTCATGAGTGAACAGGGAATTACAGGAGGGGACTGAGCACGCACCCCTGAGGGGCCCCCGTGTTGAGGATCTGCGTGGCAGATGTGTTGTTACCTACCCTTACCACCTGGGGGCGGCTTGTTAGGATGTCTACGATCCAGTTGCAGGGGAAGCTGCAACCCCCCTTGGGTTGTGCCGTGGCGGAGATCTTTGTGGGCTATACTCGGCCTTGTCTCAGGATGGTAAGTTGGTGGTTGAAGATATCCCTCTAGTGGTGTGGGGGCTGTGCTTTGGCAAAGTGGGTGAGGTTATATCCTTCCTGTTTGGCCCTGTCCGGGGGTATCATCGGATGGGGCCACAGTGTCTCCTGACCCCTCCTGTCTCAGCCTCCAGTATTTATGCTGCAGTAGTTTATGTGTCGGGGGGCTAGGGTCAGTTTGTTATATCTGGAGTACTTCTCCTGTCTTATCCGGTGTCCTGTGTGAATTTAAGTATGCTCTCTCTAATTCTCTCTTTCTTTCTTTCTTTCTCTCTCTCGGAGGACCTGAGCCCTAGGACCATGCCTCAGGACTACCTGGCATGATGACTCCTTGCTGTCCCCAGTCCACCTGGCCGTGCTGCTGCTCCAGTTTCAACTGTTCTGCCTGCGGCTATGGAACCCTGACCTGTTCACTGGACGTGCTACCTGTCCCAGACCTGCTGTTTTCAACTCTCTAGAGACCGCAGGAGCGGTAGAGATACTCTTAATGATCGGCTATGAAAGCCAACTGACATTTACTCCTGAGGTGCTGACTTGCTGCACCCTCGACAACTACTGTGATTATTATTATTTGACCATGCTGGTCATTTATAAACATTTGAACATCTTGGCCATGTTCTGTTATAATCTCCACCCGGCAGAGCCAGAAGAGGACTGGCCAACCCTCATAGCCTGGTTCCTCTCTAGGTTTCTTCCTAGGTTTTGGCCTTTCTAGGGAGTTTTTCCTAGCCACCGTGCTTCTACACCTGCATTGCTTGCTGTTTGGGGTTTTAGGCTGGGTTTCTGTACAGCACTTTGAGATATCAGCTGATGTAAGAAGGGCTATATAAATACATTTGATTTGATTTGATTTAGTCCCAGGGTCCTTAGCTTAGTGATGAGTTTTGAGGGTACTATGGTGTTGAATGCTGAGTTGTAGTGAATACCATTCTCACATAGGTGTTCCTCTTGTCCAGGTGGGAAAGGGCAGTGTGGAGTGCAATAGAGATTACATCATCTGTGGATCTGTTGGTGTAGTATGCAAATTGGAGTGGGTCTAGGTTTTCTCGGATAATGGTGTTGGTGTGAGCCATGACTAGCCTTTCAAAGCATTTCATGGCTACAGACGTGAGTGCACGGTGGTCTGCTTGAAACATGTTGGTATTACAGACTCAGACAGGGAGAGGTTGAAAATGTCAGTGAAGATATTTGCCAGTTGGTCAGCGCATGCGCTGAGTACACGTCCTGGTAATCTTTCTGGCCCTGCGGCCTTGTGAATGTTGACCTGTTTAACCTGTTTGGGCTGCAGGGGCAGTATTGAGTAGCCGGATAAAAGGTGCCCATTTCAAACGGCCTCGTACTCAATTCTTGCTTGTACAATATGCATATTATTATTACTATTGGATAGAAAACACTCTCTAGTTTCTAAAACCGTTTGAATTATATCTGTGAGTAAAACAGAACTCATTTTGCAGCAAACTTCCTGACAGGAAGTGGAAAATTTGAAATCGATGCTCTGTTCTAGGCCCTGCCTATAAAGGTCCTTGATATTTATTAGAATACATGCACTTCATACGTCTTCCACTAGATGTCGACAAGCAGTGAGAGAAGAAATGGAGTGTGTAACTTGATCTGGGGTCGAATAATAGCTCTCGGCATGACGTGTCACCAGTTTCCTGTTTTCTGGAGAGCGCGTGAAGGGACCTGGATTTGCCTTCTGATAAGCTGTCGTTATGGACGACTAATATCTCCGGCTTTGATTTTATTTGATACATGTGACAATATCATCGTAAAGTATGTTTTTTCAATATAGTTTTATTAGATTATTGAAATTTATTCGGGACGTTAGGCGTGTTGCGTTGTGTGCCTTTGTTCAGGAAGGAGAGCTTAGCGCCACTTTGCTAGCTTTCCGTGCTAATTGACTGGAGAAGAGGACATTCTAAATCCAAACAACGATTGTTCTTGACAAAGGACCCCTTGTACAACATTCTGATGAAAGATCATCAAAAGTAGGACCCATTTTATGATGCTATTTCATATATCTGTCGAACATGTGAAATAGTCGTTTGCGCCCAGATTTTGGGTACTCTCTCGCTATACCTAAGCTGGATGTCGTAATGAAGTTATTTTTAGAATTCTAACACGGCGATTGCATTAAGAACTAGTGTATCTATCATTTCCTATACAACATGTATTTTTTAGTAACGTTTATGAATAGCTATTTGGTCAGAATAGATGAGAGTCTAATAGAAATATCCGCACATTCTGGGAAAAAGAAGCTACGTTAGCATAATGGATAACCACTGATTTCAGCTCTAAATATGCACATTTTCGAACAAAACATAAGTGTATGTATAACCTGATGTTATAGGACTGTCATCTGATGAAGCTTATCAAGGTTAGTCAAAAATTATATATATTTTGCTGGTTTATTCGCTATCGCTAACGTGCCTATTGCTATCGCTAACGTGCCTTGATGAATGAATGCGGTAGTGTGGTAGGCTATTGTAGTAAGCTAATATAATGCTATATTGTGTTTTCGCTGTAAAACACTTAAAAAATCGGACATGTTGGCTGGATTCACAAGATGTTTATCTTTCAAATGCTGTATTGGACTTGTTAATGTGTGAAAGTTAAATATTTCTAAAAAATATATTTTGAATTTCGCGCCCTGCACTTGAAGTGGCTGTTGTCATATTGTGCCCGGCTTCGGGCTTGCAGCCATAAGAAGTTAACCTGTTATGGCTGCAAGGGGCAGTATTGAGTAGCCAGTTAAATGGTGCCCATTTCAAACGGCCTCGTACTCAATTCTTGCTCGTACAATATGCATATTATTATTACTATTGGATAGAAAACACTCTCTAGTTTCTAAAACCGTTTGAATTATTTCTCTGAGTGAAACAG
The DNA here is from genome assembly GCF_016432855.1 of Salvelinus namaycush. NCBI lineage: Eukaryota > Metazoa > Chordata > Actinopteri > Salmoniformes > Salmonidae > Salvelinus > Salvelinus namaycush. The sequence continues at coordinate 899,013 of NC_052343.1, read as the reverse complement.
AACTCATTCTGCAGCACATTTCCTGACCAGGAAGTGGAATGTCAGAAATCGATGCTCTGTTCAACTTCCTGCCTATACATGGGCATGATACGTAAGAGTCTACGTACACTTCATACACCTTCCCCTGGTTGTCAAGAGGCGGTGAGAGAAGAAATTTCGTGTTTATCTTGGTCTGAGGTGGAATTAAAGCTCTTTGTATGACGTGACCGTCCATTTCCTGTTTCTGGAGCGCGCGAAAGGGGACATGGATTTGCCTTCTGTTTAGCTGTCGTTATGGACGACTAACATCTCCGGTTTAGATTTTATTTGATACATGTGACCATATCATCGTAAAGTATGTTTTTTCAATATAGTTTAATCAGATTATTGAAATTTTTTCGGGAGTTTTGCCGTGTTCCGTTCTCTGACTTTGTTGACGTTGGAGAGATCCGTGCCACTTGGCAAGTGCCCATGCTAAATGATGAGGGAAATTTGACGTTCCAGATCCAAACAACGACTGTTCTGGACAAAGGACACCTTGTCCAACATTCTGACGGAAGATCACCAAAAGTAAGAAACATTTTATGATGCTATTTCTAATATCTGTCGTGCATGTGAACTGGTCGTCGGCGCCCAAGTGTTTCTGGCTATTGTGGCTACGCTAATATAACGCTACATTTTGTTTTCGCTGTAAAACATTTAATAAATCGGAAATATTGTCTGGAATCACAAGATGCCTGTCTTTCAATTGCTGTACACTATGTATTTTTCAGAAATGTTTTATGATGAGTAATTAGGTATTTGACGTTGGTGTCTGTAAATATTATGGCTGCTTTCGGTGCAATTTCTGATTGTAGCTGAAATGTAAACTATGATTTATACCTGAAATATGCAAATTTTTCGAACAAAACATATGCTATACAGTAAATATGTTATCAGACTGTCATCTGATGAAGTTGTTTCTTGGTTAGTGGCTATTTATATCTTTATTTGGTCGAATTTGTGATAGCTACTGATGGAGTAAAAAACTGACGGAGTAAAAAAGTGGTGTCTTTTGCTAACGTGGTTAGCTAATAGATTTACATATTGTGTCTTCCCTGTAAAACATTTTAAAAATCGGACATGTTGGCTGGATTCACAAGATGTGTACCTTTCATATGCTGTATTGGACTTGTTAATGTGTGAAAGTTAAATATTTAAAAAAAATATCTTTTGAATTTCGCGCCCTGCACTTGAGCTGGATGTTGTCATAAGTGTACCGACGTCGGGCTTGCACGCCAAACAGGTTAAAGGTCTTACTCACATCGGCTGCTGAGAGCTTGATCACACAGTCGTCCGGAATGCATCTTTCAGTGTTACTTGTCTCGAAGCGAGCATAGAAGTTATTTTGTTCATCCGGTAGGCTCGTGACACTGGGCAGCTCTCGGCTGTGCTTCCCTTTGTAGTCTGTAATAGTTTGCAAGCCCTTCCACATCCGACGGGTGTAGTACGATTCGATCTTAGTCCTGTATTGACACTTTACCTGTTTGATGGTTCATCGGAGGGCATAGCGGGATTTCTAATAAGCTTCCGGGTTAGAGTCCCGCTCCTTGAAAGCGGCAGCTCTACCCTTTAGCTCAGTGCGAATGTTGCCTGTAATCCATGCGAGCAAAACTTTGAGACTTCCTTAGATATCGTGCACCAACTGTTGTTTACATAAATGCATAGGCCCCCGCCCTGTGTCTTACCAGAGGCTGCTGTTCTGTCTTGCCGATAGAGTGTATAACCTGCCAACTCTATGTTCTTAATGTCGTCGTTCATCCACGACTCGGTGAGGCATAAAATATTACAGTTTTTAATGTCCCATTGGTAGGATATAGATGCTTTCAGTTCGTCCCATTTATTTTCTAGCGATTAAATGTTAGCTAGCAGAAGGTAGGGCAAGGGAAGATTAGCCACTCGTCGCCTGGTCCTCACAAGGCACCCTGATCTTTTGCCTTCTCCAGCGAATTATGGGGATCGGGGCCTGATCGGGTGTCAGCAGTATATCCCTTGCGTCCGACTCATTGAAGAAAAACTCTTCGTCCAGTTTGAGGTGAGCAATCCCAGTTCTGATGTTTAAAAGCTCTTTTCGTTCATAGAAGACAGTAGCAGAAAAATGATGTACAAAACAAGTTACGAACAACGCAAAAAAACAAACAAAATAGCATGATTGTTTGAGGGCCGATAAGACGGCAGCCCTACTCACCGGCGCCATCAGTTCCTGTATGTTGTTACAATTACATCATGAGTCATTAATCATGAAACGTACACCCCTGCCCTTCTTCTTCCCAAAGAGATGTTCATTTCTGTCGGCGCGACGCAAAAATAACCCAGGTGGCTGTACCGACTCCGACAGCATATCCCGAGAGAGCCATGTTTCTGTGAAACAGAGTATGTTACAATCCCTGATGTCTCTCTGGAAAGCAACCCTTGCCCTAATTTCATCTACCTTGTTATCTAGAGACTGGACATTAGAGAGTAATATACTCGGAGGGTAGTGCGGTGGGTAGTGTGCGCGCCTCCGAAGTCTGACCAGAAGACTGCTCCGTCTACTTCTTCTCCGGCGGCTTTGTTTTGGGTCAGCCTCTGGAATCAGTTCAAATTGCCCTGGGTGGTTCGGATAAAGGATCCGCTTCGGTAAAGTCGTATTCCTGGTCTTGGTGCTGGTATCTTGACGTTGCTCTGATATCCAATAGTTCTTCCTGGCTGTGTGTAATAACACTTAACATTTTCTGGGCTAACAATGTAAGAAATAATACATTAAAAAAAATACTGCAAAGTTTCCTAAGGTCTAGAAGCAAGGCAGCCCTCTGTCGGCGCCATCTGTTGACATTTTGTAAATGGGAAACAGGGTAGAGTATGCACGTATGGTTTCAGCACAATTGGAATGGAAGGTTTCCTATGTGCTCTCTCCTTCCAGCCAGCCAGCGGACCTCTTAATAATGATGATAGATAGTATATGAGGACTAAAGAATTGCAACAGCATTCGACAGGCACAGGCTGTCCATTGACTACTGCTATGGATCAGGCACAGCCTGTCCATTGACTACTACTACGGGTCAGGCACAGCCTGTACATTGACTACTACTACGGGTCAGGCACAGCCTGTACATTGACTGCTACTATGGATGACAAAGTAAATGAAAAGGGACAGTAGGTGATGTGAATGTCAAAGGTGTTTTTATCTGAAGGGGATTTCTTTCATCGAACATAAACATACTGTACATCAGTTCCAGTGCCTCAATATTCTTTCTTCTGTTCCTTGTCAATCAATCATGACCCTGACGCTTCCACAGAGAATACGTTGTCAGAGGCTCGTCAACACATTATTCCAATAATGTCTTATTCCTGTCCTTCCTGCATGATGGGTTCACATTCAAATCAAATCAACTGTAACTCAGTTCCAAATGATATAGAGAACCAGTTTTGACATGTTCATTGCATTTACCAATTTTTTCCTAATTATATTCCAAACTATAATTTAATAATAACTTTTTTGTTATCACATAACTGTCATAAACTAAGATACCTGGGCCAGTAGTCATTGAGCGTCTCAGAGTAGCAGTGATGATCTAGGATCAGTTTTGTCTTTTAGATCGTAATGATTAAGTTTATATGGACAAGGAGAACTTGATCCGAGACACTTTTTGAATACGGGCCTAGATGTACTAAAATAAATGGGCATGATACGCGTTCCATCAATACTACTCATATTAACAAGGCAGTAGAACTCATATTAACACGGCATTGGAACTGATATTAACAAAGCACAGGAACTTATTTAACAAAGCACTCACATTGGACTGGAATGGTGATTTACTGCTATTCAATTCCTGCATACTATGACTCCTGAGAAGGACCTGAGGATTGTAGCCTTGGGGAGCCATTTCTCTCCCTCTCAACCTCATTAGCAGTCCCTTCTCTTTTCTTCATCTTAGTGTATTTATTGGTAGTTGTGGGGCTGAAGGTCAGGGAAATGTCACCCTCTTCTGCTGTGCGTCCACTGCTGCTTGACTGCTTTGGACTTCATCAGAATGCACACATTATGCACAACCAGCTAATATCGGGCCAGCGAATGATCCCCCCCAGGAGACATTTATTGACACTTTACTGTAAAGAAATATATAAATCTGCCTAATTGATTCAGCTTTTTTCTCTTGTATGGTATTTAGTAATAAAAACCATGTTTTAGAACACCTATTCAGGTGGCAATGTTGTTGACTACTGTGTCCAGAATGAACCGAGTGCTGCTGACAGCAAAATTTTAAAGTCTGAGAGAGAGAGAGAGAGAGAGAGAGAGAGAGAGAGAGAGAGAGAGAGTGAGAGAGAGAGAGAGTGATGTGAAGAAGAAACAGGAAGAGAAAGAGAAGATTCAATATTCTTTCTTCTGTTCCTTGTCAATCAAACATCATTGATGTGACCCTGACGCTTCCACAGAGATTACGTGTCAGAGGCTCGTCAACACATTATTCCAATTATGTCTTATTCCTGTCCTTCCTGCATGATGGTTTCATATTCAAATCAAATCAAATGCTATTTGTCACATGCGCCGAATACAACAGGTGTGGATCTTAGTGCTTACTTACAACCTTTAAAAAATATTTATTTTATTTAACCCCTCCACCACCCCTCTTTGAAGGACAAATATCTTAGTTTTTTTTTACAGATTTTTTGCTACACACATTTTACCTATACATTTTACATATATAGTAGCTTGCGAAAGTATTCATCCCCCTTTGCATTTTTCCAATTTTGTTTCCTTACAACCTGGAATTGAATCCCGATTTTTTGGGGGGGTTTGTATCATTTGATTTACACAACACTTTGAAGATGCAAAATATTTTTGTTGTTGTGAAACAGACAAGAAATAAGACAAAACAACTGAAAACTTGAGTGTGCATAACTATTCACCCCCCCAAAGTCAATACTTTGTAGAGCCACCTTTTGCAGCAATTACAGCTGCAAGTCTCTTTGAGTATGTCTCTATAAGCTTGGCACATCTAGCCACTGGGATTTTTGCCAATTCTTCAAGGCAAAACTGCTCCAGCTCCTTCAAGTTGGATGGGTTCCACTCGTGTACAGCAATCTTTAAGTCATACCACAGATTTTCAATTGGATTGAAGTCTGGGCTTTGACTAGGACCTTCCAAGACATTTAAATGTTTCCCCTTAAACCACTGGAGTGTTGCTTTAGCAGTATGTTTAGGGTCATTGTCCTGCTGGAAGGTGAAACTCCGTCCCAGTCTCAAATCTTTTGAAGACTGAAACAGGTTTCCTTCAAGAATTTCCCTGTATTTAGCGCCATCCGTCATTCCTTCAATTCTGACCAGTTTCCCAGTCCCTGCCGATGAAAAACATACCCATAACATGATGCTGCCACTACCATGCTTCACTGTGGGGATGGTATTCTCGGGGTGATGAGAGGTGTTGAGTTTGCACCAGACATAGAGTTTTCCTTGATGGCCAAAAAGCTAAATTTTAGTCTCATCTAACCAGAGTACCTTCTTCCATATCTTTGGGGAGTCTTCAATATGCCTTTTGGCAAACACCAAACGTGTTTGCTTATTTTCTTTCTTTAAGCAATGGCTTTTTTTCTGGCCACTTCTGTAAAACCCAGCTCTGTGGAGTGTACGGCTTAAAGTGGTCCGCTGTGGAGCTTTGCAGCACCTTCAGGGTTATCTTTGGTCTCTTTGTTGCCTCTCTGATTAATGCCCTCCATGCTTGGTCTGTGGGTTTTGGTGGACGGCCCTCTCTTGGCAGGTTTGTTGTGGTGCCACATTCTTTCATTTTTTTAATAATGGATTTAATGGTGCTCCGTGGGATGTTCAAATATATATATTATTTTTATAACCCAACCCTGATCTGTACTTCTCCAGAACTTTGTCCCTGACCTGTTTGGAGAGCTCATTGGTCTTCATGGTGCCACTTGCTTGGTGGTGCCCCTTGCTTAGTAGTGTTGCAGGCTCTGGGGCCTTTCAGAACAGGTGTATATATACTGAGATCATGTGACAGATCATGTGACACTTAGATTGCACACAGGTGGACTTTCTTTAACTAATTATGTGACTTCTGAAGGTAATTGGTTGCACAACATCTTATTTAGGGGCTTCATAGCAAAGGTGGTGAATACAAATGCAATGCACCACTTTTCCGTTTGACATTTTTTTAAATATTTTGAAACAAAGTAATTTTTTTCATTTCTCTTCACCAATTTGGACTATTTTGTGTATGTCCTTTACATGAAATCCAAATAAAAATGTATTTAAATTATAGGTTGTAATGCAACAAAATAGGAAAAATGCCAAGGGGGGTGAATACTTTTTGAAAGTTACTGTACATTTTACATACATGGTACTTTTATATTTAACAACAATACATTACCAAACAAACTCTTTAATCTCAACCCTCAGCCACTCTCAGCCCATCCCACCTATAACCATAGACCACCCTTGTTTGGTTTCCATGTGCCATATATTTTTCAATTGTGCTGTGATGTTTTACAACATGTTTTAATTTTTCTAATCATATATTATCCACAGATTGTGAGCTAAGATGAAAACCATTCCTACGAGTATTATATTATTTATTGACTGGCTATGGCTTTCCAGATTGCCCAACACTGCTAATTGTAATGCTAATTTTAGGTGCATGTTGTAATTTTTTAACCATTCTTAACCTGTGACCAGAAACAAGCTACAGTTGGAAGTTTACATACATCTTAGCCAAATACATTTAACATATGTTTTTCACAATTCCTGACATTTAATCGACGTAAAAAAAATCCCCCGTCTTAGGTCAGTTAGGATAACCACTTTATTTTAAGAATGAGAAATGTCAGAATAATAGTAGAGAGAATGATTTATTTCAGCTTTTATTTACTTCATCACATTCCCAGTGGGTCAGAAGTTTACATACACTCAATTAGTATTTGGTAGCGTTGCCTTTAAATTATTTAAACTTGGGTTAAACTTTTCGGGTAGCCTTCCACAAGCTTCCCACAATAAGTTGGGTGAATTTTGGCCGATTCCTCCTGACAGAGCTGGTGTAACTGAGGCCTCCTTGCTCGCACATGCTTTTTCAGTTCTGCCAACAAATGTTCTATAGGATTGAGGTCAGGGCTTTGTGATGGCCACTCCAATATCTTGACTTTGACTTTGTTGACCTCAAGCCATTTTGCCACAATTTTGGAAGTATGCTTTTGGTCATTGTCCATTTGGAAGACCTATTTGCAACCAAGCTTTAACTTCCTGACTGATGTCGTGAGATGTTGCTTCAATATATCCACATCATTTTCCTGCCTCATGTTGCCATCTATTTTATGAAGTGCACCAGTCCCTCCTGCAGCAAAGCACCTCCACAACATGATGCTGCCACCCCTGTGCTTCACGGTTGGGATGGTGTTCTTCGGCTTGCAAGCGTCCCTCTTTTTCCTCCAAACATAATGATGGTCATTATGGCCAAACAGTTCTATTTTTGTTTCATCAGACCAGAGGACATTTCTCCAAAATGTACGATCTTTGTCTCCATGTGCAGTTGTAAACCGTAGTCTGGCTTTTTTATGGCGGTTTTGGAGCAGTGGCTTCTTCCTTGCTGAGCGGCCTTTCAGGTTACGTCGATATAAGACTCATTTTACTGTGGATATAGATACTTTTGTACCTGTTTCCTCCAGCATCTTCACAAGGTCCTTTGCTGTTGTTCTGGGATTGTTTTGCACTTTTCGCACCAAAGTACGTTCATCTCCAGGAGACAGAACGCGTCTCCTTCCTGAGTGGTATGACGACTGCGTGGTCCCATGGTGTTTATACCATGGTGTTTGATTATCCCATGATGTCAAGCAAAGAGGCACTGAGTTTGAAGATAGGCCTTGAAATACATCCACAGGTACACCTCCAAATTACTCAAATGATGTCAATTAGCCTATCAGAAGGTTCTAAAGCCATGACATAATTTTCTGGAATTTTCCAAGCTGTTTAAAGGCACAGTCAACTTAGTGTATGTAACTTCTCACTCACCGGAATTGTGATACAGTAAATTATAAGTGAAATATTCTGTCTGTAAACAATTGTTGAAAAAATGACTTGCGTCATGCACAAAATAGATGTCCTAACCGACTTGCAAAAAGTATAGTTTATTAACAAGAAATTTGTGGAGTAGTTGAAAAACGGGTTTTAATGACTCCAACCTAAGTGTATGTAAACTTCCGACTTTAACTGTAGGTGTTCCTTTTGTCCAGGTGGGAAAGAGCAGTGTGGAGTGCAATAGAGATTGCATCATCTGTGGATCTGTTGGGCCAGTATGCAAATTGGGTGGGTCTTGGGTTTCTGGGATAATGGTGTTGATATGAGTCATGACCAGCCTGTCAAAGCGCTTGGCGACTACAGACGTGAGTGCTACAGGTCGGTAGTCATTTAGGCAGGTTACCTTAGTGTTCTTGGGCACAGGGACTATGGTGGTCTGCTTGAAACATTTTGGTATTACAGACTCAGGGAGAGGGACCTCTCCCTGTCTCCCCAGACAGGGAGAGGTTGAAAATGTCAGTGAAGACACATTGCCAGTTGGTCAGCGCATGCTCAGAGTACACATACTGGTAATCATTCTGGCCCCGCGGACTTGTGAATTTCGACCTGTTTAAAGGTCTTGCTCACATCAGCTAAAGAGAGCGTGATCACACAGTCATCTGGAACAGCTGATGCTCTCATACATGCTTCGGTGTTGCTTGCCTCGAAGCGTTCATAGAAGTAATTTAGCTCGTCTAGTAGGCTCGAGTCGCTGGGCAGCTCGCGGCTGTACTTCCCTTTTGTAGTCTGTAATAGTTCTCAAGCCCTGCCACATCCAACGAGCCTCGGAGCCGGTGTAGTATGATTCAATCTTAGTACTATATTGACACTTAGCCTGTTTGATGGTTTATCTGAGGGCATAGCGGTATTTCTTTTCAGCGTCCGGGTTAGAGTCCCACTCCTTGAAAGCGGCAGCTCTACCCTTTAGCTCAGTGCGGATGTTGCCTGTAATCCATGGCTTCTGGTTGGGGTATGTACGTACGGTCACCGTGGGGACGACATCACCGATGCACTTATTGATGAAGCCAGTGACTGATGTGGTGTACTCAATGATTTCGGAAGAATCCTGGAACATATTCCAGTCTCTGCTAGCAAAACAGTCCTGTAGCTTAGCATAAAATGGATTTAAGTTTCCCTACATTAAAGTCGATGGCCAGTAGAAGTGCCACCTCTGGATGAGCGTTTTCCTGTTTGCTTATAGCCTTATACAGCTCATTGAGTGCGGACTTCGTGCCAGCATCGATTTGTGGTGGTAAAAAGACATCTACGAAAAATATAGATTAAAATTCCCTTGGTTAATATTGTGGTCTACATCTTATCATGAGATACTCTACCTCAGGTGAGCAAAACCTTGAGACTTCCTTAATATTAGATTTCGTGCATCAGCTGTTGTTTACAAATATACATAGACCGCCACCTCTTGTCTTATCGGAGGCAGCTGTTCTATCTTGCCGATGCAGCATAAAACCAACCAGCTATATTTTATCCATGTTGTCGTTCAGCCACGACTCGGTGAAATATAAGATATTACAGTTTTTAATGTCCTGTTGGTAGGATATTCGTGATCGTAGCTCGTCTCTTTTGTTATCCTATGATTGTATGTTGGCTAATAGTACTGATGGTAGAGGCAGATTAACCATTCGCTGTCGGATCCTTACAAGACATCCCGACCTCCGTCCCCGATATCTCTGTCTCTTTCTCCTGCGAATGACTGGGATGTTGGCCTTATCGGGTGTCTGAAGTAAATCCTTTGTGTCCGACTCATTAAAGAAAACATCTTCTTCCAGTACGAGGTGTGTAATCACTGTCCTGATATCCAGAAGCTCTTTTCAGTCATAAGAGACAGAGGCAGAAACATTATGTACAAAATCAGTTACAAATAACCCCCAAAAAACCACACAATAGCACAATTGGTTAAGAGTCCGTAAAACGGCAGCCATATCCTACGGTGCCATTCAAAAAAATTGCTGCAAAGAAGCCACTACTAAAGGACGCCAATAAGAAGAAGAGACTTACTTGGGCCAAGAAACACGAGCAATGGACATTAGATCGGTGGAAATGTGTCCTTTGGTCTGATGAGTCTACGATTTTTGGTTCCAACAACCGTGTCTTTGTGAGATGCAGAGTAGGGGAACGGATGATCTCTGCATGTGGGGTTCCCACTGTGAAGCATGGAGGAGGAGGTGTTATGGTGTGGGGGTGCTTTGCTCGTGACACTGTCTGTGAAATCATTTTGAATTCAAGGCACACCTAACCAGCATGGCTTCCACAGCATTCTGCAGCGAGACGCCATCCCATCTCGGTTGCGCTTAGTGGGACTATCATTTGTTTTTCAACAGGACAATGACCCAACACACCTCCAGGCTATGTAAGGGCTATTTGACCAGGAAGGAGAGTGATGGAGTGCTGCATCAGATGACCTGGCCTCCACAATCAGCCGACCTCAACTCAATTGAGATGGTTTGGGATGAGTTGGACTGCAGAGTGAAAGAACAACAGCCAACAAGTGCTCAGCATATGTGGGAACTCCTTCAAGACTGTTGGAAAAGCATTCCTCATGAAACTGGTTGAGAGAATGCCAAGAGTGTGCAAAGCTGTCATCAAGGCAAAGGGTGGCTACTTTGAAGAATCTCAAGTATAAAATATATTTTGATTTGATTAAAACCTTTTGGGTTACTACATGATTCCATATGTGTTATTTCATAGTTTGATGTCTTCATTATTATTCTACAATGTAGAAAATAATACAAATAAAGAAAAACCTTAAAATGAGTAGGTGTGGTCAAACGTTTGACTGATACTGTATATGGGTCAGGGTTAGGGTCATGCCTCTGTCTGAGGATTTTACATATGTTTGTACATACGTAACATTTACCTAGTCAGTCACCTGGACAAAAAAGGATTTGCAAGGAATGTTAGACTTTTGCTTTCACGTCCATATTGGGAGGGGAATGTAGCCATGGTTGCTGAAACAATTTGGGACTATAAATCATTGAAATCTTCAGGAAATGGCAACTTTTTTTCTACAAAATCTATTCATGTGAACCATTATGGTACATGTTCTTTGTAAGTGTTGTGCTTTCAAAAATATATATTATTATTTACTACTAAGTTTTTCAGATAAGTGCTTTTACAGTGGGTGTGTCATCTTTTCCCAAACACTATGGTAAATCTGTTGTTTTGTGAAGGTCAAATACTATCATATGATCCAAGCCTAGCTCCTCTCTGAGAACATGGCACTGGCTTTGGACACTGTCCATGTCAGGCTACTGTAGGTCAAAGAAATCAAATACATTCATGGAAAGGGCCAGGTAACACCTCACTTCCAAACCCACAGCTCTTAAAGGGAAATCGCATCCAACCAGCACTCTCATGAAACTAATACCTGTTTGTGGTGTGTGTGTGTATGCGCGTGTGCGTTTGTGGATCTGTGTGTGTGCCTGTGTATGTGTGTGCATGCGTGTATACGTGTGTAAAGACACCTGCCACCATGAATACTCAGGAGCCAAAAGGCTAAGACACTGCTAAAATTGAAATACAGTAAGGGGTGGAAGGAAAGAGAGAGAGAAAAAAAAGGATAGTGAAAGTAAGAAAATACAGAAATAAAGGTGAGGGGGGAGAGAGAAAAGATAGTGGGGAGAGGTTGGGTGACAGGCAGCTGTGGAGACAGGGTTGTTAGTTTATGTAGGCTGTGGGCTGAGTCGACTGGAAAATTTTGATCACTTTAATTTACTATATCCAGCGCAGCCACTCTCCCTGTCCAGTGCTTTTATCAAGCCCGGTGAGCTGCTATTGATTTTTTTATTTTCTGCTCAGGATAAGAAGACAGAGAGTTAGGGAGCTCTAGTGAAGGGAGAACTTTCCTCAGATTGCTGCTGTTCTCCAGCTTATTGCATCTTGTCGTTTGTGGTTTCAGATGATGTCCAGTACGCCACGGCTGCTCCAGCCAATAAACAAGGTGACTAACAATGGAAGTGGGCCAGGAATGAAGAGAGGGAGACAGGGTATAACCTCACAACACTCAGCAGGGAGAAAAAAAAGGGGGGGGGGGGGGTGCAACGTGTATCAAATACAAATGGTTTTATGCATCTATAGTCTATTTTGGAATGGTTAACATGTTGTGTAGTTCTGTGTACATCATTTTGATCTGACCATAAGATGATATTAGATTGTTTTAAAGAAATATTTAGGGCTCTTAAAAAAAGTATTGTTTTCATTAGATTCTTAGGAATATCAAAGTGACACTCATTTAACAGATATAACAAATTAGTTGATTTTTATATACAAAATGGAAGAGGCAGGATAATGGAAATGATTTATTTTCCTGGAGGAAGTTTCACAAGTTCCATGTTAGAATTAAATGATTTTAGGACTGAAGGCAGGAAGACTATTGAACTTTTATGTGTGTATGTCTATTGGTGTGCCTCTTTGTGTGTCTGTGTGTCTCCTTGAGCAAAATTCATTATCACCTTTGCCCCACGGAAGATGCAATTAATTGTGGAAATAATGATTTTCTCCAAACTGAAATTAGACTTTTATTTCTTTCCCCCAATTCATGGCTTATTGAGAACCTTGATATTAAAATTGTTGTACATTTCTATCGAATGCAAATTCTTGAGTGTTTGTGTGCACGAGAGAGAGAGAGAGAGAGAGAGAGAGAGAGAGAGAGAGAGAGAGAGAGAGAGAGAGAGAGAGAGAGAGAGAGAGAGAGAGAGAGAGAGAGAGAGAGAGAGAGAGAGAGAGAGAGAGAGAGAGAGAGAGAGAGAGAGAGAGAGAGAGAGAGAGAGAGAGAGAGAGAGAGAGAGAGAGAGAGAAGCACAAGGATGGGGGGAGAGAGAGAAGCACAAGGATGGGGGGAGAGAGAGAAGCACAAGGATGGGGGGAGAGAGAGAAGCACAAGGATGGGGGGAGAGAGAGAAGCACAAGGATGGGGGGAGAGAGAGAAGCACAAGGATGGGGGGAGAGAGTGAAAGCAAGAGATGGAGGGAGAGAGAGGCAGAGAGAGAGACAGAGGCAGAGAGAGAGACAGAGAGAGAGACAGAGGCAGAGAGAGAGACAGAGAGAGAGACAGAGGCAGAGAGAGAGACAGAGGAAGAGAGTGAAAGAAAGAGCGAGGGGGAGAGAGAGTGAGAACAAATCTCAGCTGAAAGAGAGGAGGTTAGTGACAGTCTGATAAAAGATGTCTCCAAAATACTAATTAAAATTGAATACCCCTGCAAATGCAACGCAACATGCAATCTCCAGGTAATTCATTTAGAGCAACTATCTCAGTGTGAAGCTTTCATTTTTTATCACTGGTTCTTTATTGCAAAAAAATGCCTATCCCTTTTTATTTTATTTTTCACACTTTATCATCTGCCGCTGTCTCTCTCAATCCTCTTAGGAGTTCTCTTTTCTTCGCTGCCCTTGATGTCACCCGCAAACGGAAAATAAAATCAAACCAATTAACCCACAGTGGGTCCTTTTTCCAAAACACTTCAGAGGCTCGGTTCATAAAAATTAAATATATTTTAAAAAACACTCCCTAATGTAACTAACTCTAAAGTCACAATCAAGATTCCATTACTGCTGGATCCAGACTGGATGTCTTCAGTGGAAGAATGCAGGTCTTGCTCTATGACTTAACTAGTGTTTACATTGACAAGGTTTTATATTTTCCAAAGTGAAGGATCATGAAATAAAGAGGTTGATTGTACAGTGCGGTGTGCCTTCGTACACGAGAGCACTTGATTGATTTAGTCACGTACTAGGAGACGGCCCACTTTAGCCTCATGGTAAGGCGATTCTTTGTAAAAAATCTATCATGTTTAGAATGCAAGATGTGAAATGAAAGAAACGACACACACAAGACAACACACTGAAAACATCTTATCCTAACTATTGTCTGGTGAAGATGGCTTTCACAAGGTTATTTCCCCTTTGCTAACATTTATATTCATTATGAGTTTTTTTGGCAAACATTAATGTTGACCTTGGCAGTAACATACAGTGGGGCAAAAAGTATTTAGTCAGCCACCAATTGTGCAAGTTCTCCCACTTAAAAAGATGAGGCCTGTAATTTTCATCATAGGTACACTTCAACTATGACAGACAAAATGAGGAAAAAAAATCCAGAAAATCACATTGTAGGATTTTTCATGAATTTATTTGCAAATTATGGTGGAAAATAAGTATTTGGTCACCTACAAACAAGCAAGATTTCTGGCTCTCACAGACCTGTAACTTCTTCTTTAAGAGGCTCCTCTATCCTCCACTCGTTACCTGTATTAATGGCACCTGTTTGAACTTGTTATCAGTATAAAAGACACCTGTCCACAACCTCAAACAGTCACACTCAAAACTCCACTATGGCCAAGACCAAAGAGCTGTCAAAGGACACCAGAAACAAAATTGTAGACCTGCACCAGGCTGGGAAGACTGAATCTGCAATAGGTAAGCAGCTTGGTTTGAAGAAATCAACTGTGGGAGCAATTATTAGGAAATGGAAGACATACAAGACCACTGATAATCTCCCTCGATCTGGGGCTCCACGCAAGATCTCACCCCGTGGGGTCAAAATGATCACAAGAACGGTGAGCAAAAATCCCAGAACCACACGGGGGGACCTAGTGACTGACCTGCAGAGAGCTGGAACCAAAGTAACAAAGCCTACCATCAGTAACACACTATGCCGCCAGGGACTCAAATCCTGCAGTGCCAGACGTGTCCCCCTGCTTAAGCCAGTACATGTCCAGGCCCGTCTGAAGTTTGCTAGAGAGCATTTGGATGATCCAGAAGAAGATTGGGAGAATGTCATATGGTCAGATGAAACCAAAATATAACTTTTTGGTAAAAACTCAACTCGTCGTGTTTGGAGGACAAAGAATGCTGAGTTGCATCCAAAGAACACCATACCTACTGTGAAGCATGGGGGTGGAAACATCATGCTTTGGGGCTGTTTATCTGCAAAGGGACCAGGACGACTGATCCATGTAAAGGACAGAATGAATGGGGCCATGTATCGTGAGATTTTGAGTGAAAACCTCCTTCCATCAGCAAGGGCATTGAAGATGAAACGTGGCTGGGTCTTTCAGCATGACAATGATCCCAAACACACCGCACGGGCAATGAAGGAGTGGCTTCGTAAGAAGCATTTCAAGGTCCTGGAGTGGCCTAGCCAGTCTCCAGATCTCAACCCCATAGAAAATCTTTGGAGGGAGTTGAAAGTCCGTGTTGCCCAGCAACAGCCCCAAAACATCACTGCTCTAGAGGAGATCTGCATGGAGGAATGTGCCAAATTACCAGCAACAGTGTGTGAAAACCTTGTGAAGACTTACAGAAAACGTTTGACCTCTGTCATTGCCAACAAAGGGTATATAACAAAGTATTGAGATGAACTTTTGTTATTGACCAAATACTTATTTTCCACCATAATTTGCAAATAAATTCATTAAAAATCCTACAATGTGATTTTCTGGATTTTTTTTCTAATTTTGTCTGTCATAGTTGAAGTGTACCTATGGTGAAAATTACAGGCCTCTCTCATCTTTTTAAGTGGGAGAACTTGCACAATTGGTGGCTGACTAAATACTTTTTTGCCCCACTGTACATGATTCATCTTGTGTACCAGACTATACACCTGCAATTATGACAATACTATTTACAAAACAGAACAATAATCATATGAATATAACGTGAATCAGTGGAGGCTGCTGAGGGGAGGACGGCTCAAAAGAATGACTGGAACTGAGCAAATAGAATGACATTAAACAAATGGAAACCATGTGTTTGATGTATTTGATACCATTCCACTCGTTCTGCTCCAGCCGTTACCACAAGCCCGTCCTCCCCAATGAAGGTGCCGCCAACCTCCTGTCATGTGAATTCAATATGAACTTTGTAAATAAAGAATTGGTAAGTTGGTGCATAAATATTTGGGATGTTCTAGGTAGAAATAGGCCCAAAACATTTCCCTAATTGGTGCCTTAATGATTGGCTGACTCTATCAAAGCGTTTATCTCTCTTGTCATGGGAAGCGCTACAATTGGTTTAGATCAGTCCAATCATGTCCTGTGAGGTTGCTAGCCTATCAGTCCAACTCCCGTAGTCCAACCTAAGCATGAGGGGAACTGGAGGAAGGAGTGTTTCGGTGTGACGATATCCTGACCTTACTCATCTAATTGTGTAATTGTACACTTTTCTTTCTTAAACTTGAAGTTTAAGAGAGAAAATAAGTAAGCATGTGCTGTCTGGTTACACACACACTAAACCAAAATGAGGACTGTAAGCGATCACTCTTGCACATGATTACTGCTACTATTTTGATGTTTTTCCCGACCATCTTTAGCCATTACACCTTTTCAAAGTGGAGGAACTGAGGAGAGCAGAGTGCAATGTGTCTACAACAGTATCCATTCTATTGCTCAGTATTCTGCATTTATTTGAGTATAGATAAATGAACAGAAAACAGAAAGATTTGTGGGATGAAAGTTGAGAGATGTGTACTAAATATTACAAATAAACCAGCAAATGATGTATAAAAGGGATGGATAAAAGTGATCTCCTCCACAGACAACTTCTTCACATATAATAATAGCCAGGTTTCTTTTCACTAGCTTATTATCCCAGGTTACAACGCATCACTTCCCCTTTGACTGGGGGTTGGAGGGCACCGGAGGCTGTGTTGTGGCAGCAGGAGCACTTTCACTTCCTGTTGTCTGGGTTAGGAGTACCAGCCATGTGCCCATGTGATCTCACTTCACGGGAATTCACACAGCCCTCCGAGACAGGAGTCAGAACACCATGCAGCCACTGGCTTCCTTTAATAAAGCACATACGCTTCACAAGAAATATGATTTCCCCAATATTTTCTTCTTCTTGTGTATCTCACTTGAAATGAGAGACCGCAACCTCTTCACTGTATATGTCTGGTTTCAATTTTAGTTTAGTCATGAAGACATGGCCGCTTTCCGTGGATATGCCCTCCATTTGGGTTAAGCCATGCCCCTGACTCATTTTACTGTATGCATTTCTCGGCAACCTTTCCCAGAAAAGAAAGACAAATCATATGACTAACAACATAACCACTCTGTAGGGCATACCATTTTGTGCATGTACGGAGGAGCTTTTTTAGAGAATACTTTAGTGACTAATCGACTTAAATGCCTTGTTTTTTCTCAGTTCCCTCTGAGGATTTTGATACATTATTAATAGCAATGCCAAATGTTTTCCTGTTATTGTCGCAGTTTCTTGTCGTCATAGCGCTCCCAGCCCATCGGGAGATGAAAATAACCACCTCTTCATCAATCCTCCATTGATTATTGTTATCATTAATATGTCTAACAAGGACATACGTTGACAATTTTGCCAAGTCCGTGAGGTGTGACAGTGCCATGTCCTACAAAACATGGTTTCTTCCCTCTGAAATCGATGCGCAGACAGAGGACAATGCCAGTGTGAGTCCGCGTGGATATACAGGTCCTTGGCAGTGTTATTGATGTACTGTATCTCACATGATGAAATATAGGCTGTATGTGTGGTGGCGGAAAGATTGAGGAGTGCTCAGATCAATGAAGTAGCATGAGTATTAATACACTACAACTTCATCCCTTGAACACCCCAGGTCATTTCTGCACTTACGCCCAGCATAGACACACAAGGACGTGCCTCAGTGCTCACTGGGAGAATTAGATTTTTCTGTTGGTGTTACAATCCAATATCTATCATTGAATGGGTTCTTTTCACAGCAATGGCCAAAAGGTCTCTCGTTTTAGCATCAGCGAAGGGCCCCATTGGTACTGAAAATCAAATTGTTTGTTTGTTTTTAAACCAGTTAGGTTTACCTGCTTAAAAAAAAGTACTTTAGTTTGTAACGTTTGTACCCGAGTGACCTTTGTGAACTGCATGTTCTCACTGAAAGCTGCAATCAGTAATGTGACATACTTACTGTATTAGATGGTGGTCATTTGAGCACAAGCCCTTCATATGGATGAATATACAGTCTTTTTTTTTTATGTATTAAATCATAATTATTGTGGTATCTAATTTTTATTTATAAACTGAACACAAATATAAACTCACTCATGTAAAGTTTTGGTCCCATGTTTCATGAGCTGAAATGAAAGATCCCAGAAATGTTCCATACGCACAAAAAATGTATTTCTTTCAAATGTTGTGCACAAATGTGTTTACATCCCTGTTAGTGAGCATTTATCCTTTGCCAAGATAAAACATCCACCTCGCAAGTGTAGCATATGAAGAAGCTGATTAAACAGCATGATCCTTACCCAGGTGCACCTTGTGCTTGGGACAATACAAGGCCACTCTAAAATGTGTTGGCACGCAATGCAGCAGGTGTCTCAAGTTTTGAGGGAGCATGTAATTGAAATGCTGACTGCAGGAATGTCCACCAGAGCTGTTGCCGGAGATTTGAATGTTAATTTCTCTACCATAACCCGTCTCCAACGTCGTTTTAGAAAATTTGGCAGGCCTCACAACCACAGACCATGTATATGGCGTAGTGTGGGCGAGCGGTTTACTGATGTCAACGTTGTGAACAGAGTGCCCCATGGTGGTGTTGAGATTATGGTATGGGCAGGCTTAAGCAATTGCATTTTTTCAATGACAATTTGAATGCACAGAGATACCGTGACGAGATCCTGAGACCCATTGTCGTGCCATTCATCTGTCACCATCACCTCATGCTTCAGCATGATAATGCATGGCCCCATGTCGCAAGTATCTGTACACAATTCCTGGAAGCTGAACATTTCCCAGTTCTTCCATGGCCTGCATACTCACCAGACATGTCACCCATTTAGCATGTTTGGGATGTTCTGGATCGAAGTGTACGACAGCGTGTTCCAGATCTTGCCAATATCCAGCAACTTCGCACAGCTATTGATGAGGAGTGGGACAACATTCCACAGGCCACAATCAACAACCTGATCGACTCTATGCAACGGAAATGTGTCGCACTGCATGAGGCAAATGGTGGTCACACAAAATACTGACTGGTTTCCTGATCCACGCCCCTCCGTTTTTTTTAAAGGTATCTGTGACCAACAGATGCATATCTGTGTTCCCAGTCATGTGAAATCCATAGATTAGGGCCTAATTTATTTATTTCAATTGACTGATTTCCTTACGTGAACTGTAACTCAGTAAAATATTGGAAATTGATGCATGTTGCATTAATATTTTTATTCAGTATAGTAAAATCTTCCATCAAACAACAGTTCAAAGACTCAAGACCCTCTTGAATGACTCAGTAAAGTTGTTAGAATAGTATAACTAAATTTGGGATCCTATTTTCAGACTCATATTATAACCATGCATTATCCTCCATTGGCCAGTATGAGTTGTTAATTTGAATAGGTCTGTTAGTGAGAGACAATAGAGGGGTTTTGTCAACCAGCTGACCTTTGAAGTGCACACGAAGGATGAGAATGAAGGGGAGTGAGGGGGGGGGGGGGGGGTGGAAGGAAGGAAAACTTGGGCCAAGGTCAAGAAAGCTAATTTGTTTCCTCTGTCCCCTGCAGTCCCTAATAGACAGACCACACGCTGCCCATACAAGTGTGTCTTAATTGTCAGAAAAAAAGCATGGCATGAGGGTGGCGTCATTAGCTAGTGCATCTCTAGATCATGCATAGTAAATCATATTTTATCAAATAGAAAAAATAGAGGACTGACCACTAACATGTTGAAGTTGTTGATACTGCATTCGGAGTTTATCAATGCTTTTCCTGACTAGTTATGTTTGTCAATGTACAGATGGATGTCTAGCCAGTCAAAAAACAATCTGCAAACCTCAGTTACAGTAGTTCAAACAGTCTTGGTAAAAGATCCAGTAGATCTGAAAATGATTATGCTGTTACAGGCCAGTTCCCTTACTTCTGCTGCTCAGCATCTGACTGACATTCCAGACAGACAGAGAGAGAGATGTTTGAGAGAGAGAGAGATGTTTGAGAGAGAGAGAGAGAGAGAGAGAGAGAGATAGAGAGAGATAGAGAGAGAGAGAGAGAGAGAGAGAGAGAGAGAGAGAGAGAGAGAGAGAGAGAGAGAGAGAGGGAGAGAGAGAGAGAGAGCGGGAGACAGAACTTCCTAAGACATTATTTCCTCCATGACTAATCACATTCCCATAAGACACTGCCTGCTTGAAGGGATGGTTTTTAATACCTCATATCTAGGATCATATTGTATGTGGTAGTGTGAAAAAAATAATTGGCTGTTCAATAAAACCTTTAGTTGCTGACATAGTAACCCACAGTTGGCTACTTCAAACAGTTGAAGACAAAGAGGAAGTTATTCCTTATGGTTGCCACCTCTAGGGCACACATGGCACCCCAGCACAAGCAGCAAAGCAGTGGATAAATCACAGCCTGTACATTGCTGTACAGCCTAAAGTGGGAAAAAAGCTTTATATAATTAGGAGAGACATTTCAATTGCCAACCCCTCAGGTTTGTCAAAGACCAGACCCTATAACTCACTGTACATTGCAATAGTTGACGGCTCATGTTTTGGAAATAAAAGGAACCATTTGTGAGCACATTTACCTTGGCAAACACAGCAGGAAAACACATCACCAGTCATAAGCACGAGAAATGTCCGATAGGTGTGCAACTATAGAACCATTTCCTAGACGTGTTAATATATTCACTACATCACACCCCTACTACCAGTGGGGACAAAGGGGATTTTAACATTGATTTCATATTTTATAAAAATAAAAAATTATTTCATCCATTTATCTGCCATAAAAAATACTAATAACAAGTCATCCGAGTCAGAAAAAGATAAATATAGATAAATAAAT
The DNA here is from genome assembly GCF_016432855.1 of Salvelinus namaycush. NCBI lineage: Eukaryota > Metazoa > Chordata > Actinopteri > Salmoniformes > Salmonidae > Salvelinus > Salvelinus namaycush. The sequence continues at coordinate 878,163 of NC_052343.1, read as the reverse complement.
AGAAGTTATATAAAACTTAAAAAAAAATAATAATAATAATTAGCACCTGTGAGCTGTTTCCCATTAACACTTTGCACATTAAAAATCTCCCTGCTTTTCTAATTAAGTAAAGTGGAAACAGATTAGATCGCCTCTTTGAACAAAGGTCAGCTATTGCGTCTCGGCTCGTTCCTCTGTTTGTTTGTTTGCCTGACACTATAGGAGAGTGTCTGCGACTTCCTCGACTGAATGTCACTTCAGAATGGGTGTTTGTTTTGGAAAACCCTTTTTCTCCTCTCCATCTTGTCTTCATCATCTACTTTCTCCCCTCTTTCCTCGGATGTGATCGATAGATAAAGACCTTTGCTTGTCTCTCGGAACAGTTTTGTGGTGATTATTCTATATTCAGTATAAATATCCTGTTTAATGATATACTGTATTTATACACGTTTATGTCAAATAGATTTAGTTCATATGAGTTATAAGACAAGTCAAATGGCAGATTAAAGCTGGACTGATGAAAGATGAGCATCAATCAAAAGGTCCCTGGAGACTTTGAAAGACATGACATGGTTGTCAAGGGGAGAGGGTAGTGCAGCGACTCACTCCCCTAGCCTTCCATTGATTGGTCTTTCATAACCATTAGTCCTGCTTTCAGAGCCCGTCTAACGAATGGCCAGTCTATCGATGTGATTTAAGACCTGACTCATTTCTCAGAAAGAACTAATTAAAGAAAAACATTGCTATGAATTGTGTAACAGAGAGTTTTAAATGCGTGAGAAATACATCCATTTCGATCACGAGAGAATTTAATTTGAATCTCCACTTTCAATCGATCCGCTGTGTCATTAGTCTCAGAATTATGCATCTGTCAGAAATATGCATCTCTCACCTCCTGCTGTTTCCAATAAAACATTGTTTTTACTAACTCAATACTCAACAGCCATTATTTATTGTAAAAATTGAAATATTGTACATTGGGTTAAACAGGTAATTTCATACAATGCTATGGCTTTTATTTATTTTTCTAAACTGTAGTCAGAGTAAAGTTTGGTCAATGCTTCCACCCTGGACTCTCCTAAGTTTTGTTTTCTAAGTGAGAGGGTCTAGCTGGCACACAGTGGTATGACCACCAGCATCACATTCTTTTCAGCTTGACCCCCCCCCTCTTCCCTCTAAAATCTGTGAGTTACGCATGAGAAGCAGCTGACAAAGGGGGCCAGACGGGAAGGAGAGCGACAGAATTTAATAAAGTTCAACAAGGCAGAAAGGATTGCGCAAGCAGTGAATAGCAATTCTGCTTTTTCTCTTTACAACTTCTGCCTACTTAAACATTTTTACACCCCAACCTTTTATCTGTGTCTGCATGCAGGGATGGATAGAAAGAAGAGAGAGAGAGAGACGCTCATTCCGTTTTTATTTGAATGTTGACCGAGGATGGTCACCATCTGTGCAAACTGTCCAGTTCCTCGACTCTCTCTGTGGCTTCTTCGCATCCGAAGTCATAAATATTGGAGGAAGCCTCACTTCTGAGATAATCCAGAGAATATAATTTATATTGTTTCTGCTTTTTCCCCACTGAATTCCTTTCCCTATGCCTTTTCTTTATGTCTCTTTTTTTCTCACTTTGAAAAAAACATTTAGGCCTATTTGCTATTGATCATGTTTTTAAAATAATTGCTTTTTTGGACCTTTTCCCTTTCCAGTATTTACTATGACATCTGGTCCTTTTGTTTTACTTGTTTGGTGTCATAAATCTGACCTGTTTATTCTTCCGGAAAGCCTCCCAACACTTATGTGTTGAGCCTGCTGTAGTGGGTTTCAATCAAACATAAGCTTTCACCTGGTGAATACTGAAAAGAGAGTCAATTGCATTGTTTTTAGTGATAGAGATGTATTTTTAAAATGACAAAATGATGGAAGAATGTTCATATCAATAACCCCCCGGTTCTACCATGAGAAATATGCTAGTGATTCTGTGCCAGTAATACATGTATGAATAAAAGTGCCTTCTTCAGCACAGTAGGGATGCCCATTACAAGTGAGCATGAGGGAAATAATTGTGATATGCAGATAAAATACCACTTCAGAATGGCGATCCTGCTGAGGAATTGTTTAGAGAGCTGTAATTTTCCACTTAAAAAGGGACACAGGCTCCCTGGCTCATTCACACAAAGTCTGTTTTTGTGTGTCCATTTCAAATTCATTTTTTTAGTTGTAGTACATCACTGAATTCGTTAGATATATATTTCATTCCAAATTCCTCTTATCCACCCAAATACATACGAAACCTGTTGATATACGGTGTTTTTTAGCTGGCTAGGGTGGTTCATATACCAAAATGTACCATATTTCTCGTAGAAAAGGCAAGCTTTACTAAACATTAACCAACTGTTTATATGGTAGTCTCGTAGACCATTAAAGGCCATGGTTCTTGATAAACTCAAAACAGGTTTTGTAGAGACAGAAAGAGGGGTAATGTCAGCCTAAAGCAACTCCTAAATTGCATTACCATGAATATGACCCGTTCACACAGCACCTGTTCTTTCCATTCCATGAAAGGTACAAATGCAAATGTCCTCTCGAAACGTGATATCTCTCAGTTTTCGATTCATGATTTTTGCACAGAGACGTCTGTTCCACATTATTGCCATCTGATAATAGTGCCACTCGCCTAGAAACACCTTTTTAAGGGTCGTAACATTTCATAGATATGCCGTTCGGTATAGGTTATGCTCCTGTTTTACCCCCTTCAGATTGTGCTTGCGTTTACACACACAAAAAAAATGGAACACGGGATGGAAAGAGGAGTGTAGAACATACGCCCAAAGACCACAAATGGTCTTACTGAAACACTTAGGGAAAGATGACGCCTGACAAATATACTGGTGTCACGTTGCTCTGTCTCCTCCTTCTATGGACCAATGAATAAGTCCTGTATTTTTATACATTTAAGAAGGGAGGAAAATATATAGACTAAGAGATAGTGAGAGAGCCATGCTTTGGTGTTTTACCCCAGTAATAAAATGTCTAGACACCAATTAACATCAATTTCCCTCAAGAATTTGTGTCATCAGTGTGAGAGCTTTTCTCAGCACTATGGGTACCAGTTTAAATACATCCTCTTATCAACCAATGCTCTCTTCCTCTATTTTAATTGAACTTTGTTTTCTTTTGTCAAGACCTTTCTTCTGGAAAACATGTCTCCTTGTCCTCACTGTAAAAGCCAGACCAGATCAATCAGTTTAACTTTGTTTCCTCCTTATGTCCTTTCACGTCCTGCAGGTTTGACTCACGCCGGAGCCCTTTTCAAAATGCAATGTCGTCCAGCGGTCCCCTGTCCCTGTGACATTAGACTGGCCCGTTGGTTATTTCATCGTGACCATTCTTTATTTGATAGCGATACAAAACAAACGGTTGTATTAGGTGTGCACATAAAACAATGTCCAAAGAGAGATCTTTAAACTTACAGGCAGGTTTGTGTGTTGCTTCAACCGGACAGCGGCATTCTAAGGACATGGAACCTACAGGAACATCAAAGTATCTGCGTCACTGACTAATTACTCAGGCATTATGTCGAAGTATTCTAATTGGAAACACAAAGGTACCAATGTCAGAGAAGAAACCTAAAAGCAGGGAAAGAAGCAGTTGGCAGTGTGTTGACTGTGCAATGAGAAGGAGCCTTGTTCTTCACCGAGGAGAAACATCTACTGTACCTGAGGGGATCTGAACCATTTAGCACATGCTAACGGACACGTTCCTCATGCTCATCTGGGTATCCTATGACTGGTGATGGTGGTATGGGCACTTGGCAGTATAACTCAGCAGCTTATGTGGGTTCCATCCACCCACTCTGTCTGTCTGTCTTTATTTATTTTCAATGTTTTATCTTTTTTTAAATTTCTTGTTTCATTTTTATTAGCTTTTGGGAGAATTGGCACCTGAATCGGAGAGAGGTTTGTGCAGAGCGTCCCCAACCATCACGACAACTGTGTTTCCAAGGTGACGTTATTGAGATTGTAAATAAGAAGAGGCAGACATCACAGAACCTGAAGGATATGGGACACAGACAGCAAACGTATAACTACAGCTGTATCGTACGAAGTGAGTTCTTTCCAACCATACCTTTCATTGTCACCTACCACAGCAGTTTATTTTTTCGTCTTCCATTTTCTTTTACGTATACATAAAAGTAGATTTTGTTGGCTGTTTGCTGAAATCTATGAAAACACAATTTCAATGAGGTCCACAATTTTATTTTATGTATTAGATTACATTTTTTTAAGTAAGTGTCATCTTTAAGATGTCTGTCTTAGACCATAGCTGATTGCCTTTATTTAATAAGATTGACAGATTCTTCCATTTCCCCTTGAGATAATAGCTTACTGTACCTCCTCTAAGGCAGGGACAGGGATGATACAATAATGTATAACATGTTGTGCAAAGTGAGATCTTTACGATCTAAAATAATATGTTATTGTCTCAATGTTTGATAGTCACAACAATATTTGCAGAGAAAAGGGGTTTGCTAGGCGTTGTCCCAAACAGTTTCATCAGCACTATTACTATTATTGACATACAGTGTGTCCCCGACTATGTCGACATGATAGATCTATATTATAGATAAGATTGAAAAACATAGCTGCGAGCAGCGATGAACGGGAATCAAAGGATGACCGAAAGGACACAAGATCAGTGGGACTATCTTTCTTTATATGTAATTAGTGAAAGCATGACCATGTTTATCTCTCAATACCACAAGTTAACGCAAGTTAAGTTAAGTTGAGTGCTATAGGTTGGTGATCTTTGAATGCAGCAGGTAATCATTCTTAAAGTCAGTACTTAACGTATTGACTTTATATACCAATTCTGGGGTCAATTTGACTAATGGTTTATGTTAAGATATGTAAAATATTTTCACCATTATTTTCACGATATTTGACATTGTTCATCTGCATAATTGAAATCTAACATTAATTTGCATGAGACAAGGTCCTCTTGATAAATAGTTAATTCTCTATTATCATATAGTGCCACTGGTGCCAATGACATCTATAGTGCCACCAATTGGTATGGTGCAGCCATCTAAGGTTGCAGTGACCTTATATTCACATAGCTTCTAAGGACATACATAAGGTTTACATACCATACCATGACCCCATGTCCATCGGTTCTGTCCTTATAACCCTGGTGTAATATGATGCCATCTACAGTAACGGTGTCGTGTGGCCGAATTTAAATGCAGCAAGTAATCATTCTCAAATTCATTAGAGGCTAATTCATTGAGTCTGTATACCAAATCTGGATAAAATCAGATGTATTGTTCATGAGAAGATTTTTTAAGTGTTTTTAGAATATCTGCTAACGTGCATCTATAGGTACAGTGCTGGCATCTTTGAATACAGAAACAATTATTTCTCAAAACCATTCAAGAGTGATGTAATGAGTCTACATACAAAATCTGGAGCGAATCTGACATATGGTTCATGAGGAGAAGATGATTGCAGATGATTTTGAGCATTAGCATCACATATGCAAAGATTGAGTTGTTAATAGTAACCTTGTTTTTTGAGAGATCAATGCCAAATTAAGTGTGGTTCATCTTAGGGACATCCATGATAGCGATTTCACATTTCAAGTTGATAGGCCCATGTGGAGTGGATTTTAAATGAACATGTAAAATCTAAATTTTTCTTTGATCTTTTGACCAATCCCTTAGCTTTTCTCAAACTAAATTAAGACATATACCATGGGCCTACATTCCAAAGTTGGTGTCATTTGGTCCTATGGTTTATGAAAATAATTTGAAAAAATATTTGCGCATTTTAGCACGTGATAATATGCATCTACTTGTGTAGTGTGTTTCACGCTCGTCCAAGGCGCAGCGTGAGTAAAGTTCCACATATTTGTAATAAAACAAAACTCAGCAAAACAAAACAAAACAAACAAGCACAAAAAACAAAACGTGAAGCTACTGTTGTGCACTCAGGCAACTAAATTTAGACAAGAGCCCACAAACACAAGGGGGAAAATGGTTACCTAAATATGATCCCCAATCAGAGACAACGATAAACAGCTGCCTCTGATTGGGAACCATACCAGGCCACCATGGAAATACAATATCACCTAAATGACCCACCCAAGTCACTATCACGCCCCAACCAACACAGAGAAAAAACAGCTTACTATGCGTAACAGTGTGGCCATTTTGAATGCATCAATGTTATATTATCAAACTCTTTAGGGACTATTATGATGAGTCCAAAGACTACATTTGGAGGGAATCTGACTTTTAGTCCATGAGAAGTGGATTTTTTATAATTATTTTTAGCATTAGCGTTACATAGTCAAAAGAGTGAATTGTTAATAGTTTCCTAAAAAAAATGGGTTATTATAGCAATGTCTTTTATGACCTTAAAACGTTTCAAGTTGATGGGCCATTGTTAAGTGGATTTACAAAGGATTTAAATGGACATGTAAAATCAGCCATCTCTTAACCAATCCATTAGCCTTCTCAAACTAAGTTAAGAGATGTACCATGGGCCTACATTCAGAAGATGTGCGTTATTTGGACTTGTGATTCACGAGAATATGCTTTCATAGGTTTTCTAAAATGTCCAAGGTGGAGGAACATCTATCCTGGTGGACCTTATGGGTCCTTGAGGCACATTTATTCAACATGAGGAAAGACACCTACATACAAAGTTTCAAGTCTCTAGGTCAAATGGGGTGACAGATATGAGTGTTTAAGTAAGGCTGTTTATAGTACCGCCCCTATAGGCCAATCGGTGCCATTATTTTGGACCAATTTACTCATGGCCTCTAAATTCTGTGTGGGGAGAGACTGGTGCCCAAAACTGATGGCGTATGTCGTGCAGTGAGAGTTGAGTGGGGACGGTTCAGTCTGTCTCCTAATGAGCATTCCCCAGCTAGCTAGTTTATGGTTGTGGCGTGAAACTTCAAAAAGATTTAGAAACTTGTCTGCCGAAGTTGGGACTTGGGAAAGTGTTCAGAATTATTATATATTTTTTTAAACAAAAATGTAGACGTTAATGACGTAGTTGTACACTTTCTGTGAAAATTACTGCAATAAATGTGCTTTAGCTGTCATCCTGGCATTGGTTACACTAGCTACTAGCTACTAGCTACTTCCCTCTCCTTACTCCAGGACAGAGGTCTTCGTCATTATTCGGCAAAGCAGGAACGAAGGAGACACTGTTGTTGTGTCGTCGGCTTGCTGCGCAAACTCTCCTCATTGAGCAATAGACTGCGTCAGGGTGACATCCAGATGGTTACTACCAATATTACAAGTTACTATATTACTCGAAGTACAATCAAGTGGAATGGAACAAATTGCCCATGTTAGCTACCGCCAGCGACATGTGATACAGCTGCTGGATAAAGCAACTACTGCCCAGCGGGAAGCATCTGGATGCAAAACACCATTGCACTGGTCAGTCATAGCGCCAGGTTACGGTATCTACTTGGCATGTCACGGTGACATCCAGATGGTGGCCAATTCTGCGAGTTATTTCTCCCTCGCCCATCGAACTAAACATTGTTTTCTTTTAGTTTGAACTAGAGCCATGCTGCTGTTGCCACTCCACTCTCAGCTGCGTGACATACGTCATCAATTTGGGCACCAGGCATGTCCGTATAGCCTCTCCCTTAGTGTGCCAATTAATACATTTTTTGTTACCATTCTATGCTTGAGGTTATTTGAGTAAAAATATGATCTAATGCCAATAGGTTTCACAGCTTCGCTGTGAACACCTAAGAAGTTCTATTTGCAAAATAAGTTATTTAAAAATGTGCTAGCTAATTTGTTATAATTGTTTATAAGTATAATTGTTACAACATATAAAATATTGTATTAGGATACATTAATAAGGTGTAATGTTTCTTGATCTCCTTTTCATTACTTAAGAGTGTACATGTTCAAAATAAATAAATACATTCCAATTTGAAATATCCATGAAGATTGGAGGATTCATTTATTGTCCAATGTCCATGAATGTAGAGCACAAATGTGCCTTCTGCTTTGCCCCAACAACCTTTTAAAGACACCAAATTTACCAAAAACTCCATAAAAAACCACTTCAAGGCTCAACACACTGGTCCAGCATCCACTTCAAAAACATTTCTGGGTGTGTACAGGCTCTTTCTCTAGCCGGTAGCTATGTCCAGCTGTGGAATGTCAAGTAAAAGCATCTGCTATGTTTCTGAGCTTCCGTTTGCTTGGTCATTATGGGAAATTACCGGTTTAAAATTTGATATTGATGTTCATTGTCGGACACTCAGACACTCTGATGCAGTTTAAAATTATATTTATTTATAGTTGTATTATACTTTGTTTGTGCCATTTACCATGATGAAATGGTAGAAGGGTGTGACTGTCATGCAGACGTTCAAGGTTATGTGGGGACATGGAGTAATAGAGGAAGGTAGTACGGTTCCGACATGGAGCTCTTATCAAGCTCACATTATCTAAATATAATATATCCCCCTCTTATTTATTACTTCTACCTTCACTATATAATTGTATATCCTGACATCATAGTCTTCTTTCACTGGATTCTCCTTTTGCGCTCCATTTGTTTGTTTAGGTCCGCTCTCAACGAACTATTGTCCCCCCCAAAAAAAATTGAGAGAAAGAGAGAGAGAAACAAAGAGAGGGAGAAAGAATGGCACACCGAGAGAGAACGAGAGAGGACGAGAGAGGAACGGAGGTTAAAAGACAGTTAAAACAGTTGGATGTGTGAGTTTCAGGCCCAGCTCCAGGAAGTGATGCATTGGTGTGATCTAGACTGTGAGAATGCCACTTTTATGTCACCCCTCACAGCCTCTCAATGGCATGGCAAGCTACCCCGGTTGTCATGGGAATGTGTGATTCAGAAGGCACATTCATCAAGGGGATTTACGTCTCTCTTTTTCTTTTTTCTTCTACGTTCTCAAAAGGACACGTCACCCCTTGTAAATTAGAAATGAGGAAAAGAAGCCAATTAATGACGTTCAATACCTCGGCGCGCAGATCATGGGACATGTCTCGTTAAGATAACAGCTTACGAACGAGGAGAAAGAGGAACGCTGTGTTGGTTTGATTTGATGTGTATTGTGTACTCATTTGTGTTCGGTAGCAAATTAGACACACCGTCAGTCTGAAGTAGCGTTGCGCCGACTGTAAGAGGACAGTAACACAATAGAGTGCACGAATGTCAAAATGTAAATGTTAGAGACATCTCACCAGTTTGAGGCAGCTTTACGTTTGCTAGTGAAGAGCAGTGCGGTAGCTAACTGCTTTTGACCCACTGTCAAGTTAGTGAAGTCCTACACTACCCACTAGGCACAGATATCAGTTCAATGTCTAGTTCTGATTTACAGTTAGTTGAGTTAGCTAACGTGAATTCAACGTGAAATCAACAAAAACATTCACCATGTCATTGGATTTAGGTTAAAAGTTTTTTTTGGGGGGGGGAAATTAACTAAAATACCTTATGTAGATGACTTTTTGCAAATGCAATCAGCTTCCCACATTGATTCACCGTCATCACACTACATGTTTCTGTTGATATGACTTGGAGATAACGTTGATTAAACACATTTTTGGGGGTATTTTGCTAGGTACTTTAAACACTTTTGTGCAAAAAACAATTACACGGTGTCTCCAATTGTAGGAGGTTGAGAGAAGAGCAGAAGACATGTCCATTGACTTGTAGAACAATTTGTTTCCCTTGACACACACACAAACAGAGATTTAGGCACAGCTTGCTTTTCTGTCTTTTGCGGACACAGGGACCTCCAAGTATCTCTTGCCATGATTTGAATGTAGTTTTATGTTGTCATAAGGCGCCAGAACATCCTAGTAGCTCAGCATCCTCTATCTCTTAGGGTTTACAGAGATGTCCAATCCGAGAGCAGCTTCCTTGACCCATCATAAAAATGCCTTGATATAAAATGTTGGACATATTCACGTCTCTGCATGACTATAAATGAAGGTACTTATGATGAAAAACATTGCGCCCAAGGATCTTTCTGGAAGGGGGCGCAAACGGAGTGGTGACGTTTGACTCATGAAAGGGTAAAAATCTATGGAAAATATCTGAGCATTTGGAAAAGTTTCAACTGAGTTATTTATATTCAATATTTCATATTATTGATAATTCAGAAAGTTGGGCATCAAAAATGATTCAGTCTCATGCCCAGGGTACTATCCTGAGAGAAGGAGAGAGAGAGGGGGAAGGAGAGAGAGAGAGTAGATTGATGAGGTGGTGACAGAGTGACATTGCATTCTGGGAACTGTGACTGTGACCATAAATCTCTGTTGTGATTCTGAACAGCATTACACTGATCCACTGTCTGACCATCACAGGCTAGGAGGTCGTTTGCCTAGCATCCTGGTTTTCTCTTAATGTACAGTGATTATGCTTTCATTAAAGGGGGAACAATCTATACATGTAAAAAACTAAATGATGCTATAATAATTAAATGTGACAGGCCAAAAACAATGATAAACCAAATGAAAAATAAATACAAAATTAGACATTTCCCATTTCCCTCGATCAACCATATCCTGCTATGATTCCGTTCGAGCAGATCTGTCAAACCATTGTCTCTGCAGTATTAAAAAAATAAAATAAACACTCTACTTTTCTTTTTTTCGGCCTTGGCAAACCAGCTGTGCTGTGACTGCAACTTAACTCAGCTCTCAGCACCCTCCCGGAGTCCTGGTGTGTATTTGCTTACTTCTCTCTGGTGTGTGTCGATGAGAAACGCCTGGAGCTGTGTGTGTGTGTGTGTGTGTGTGTGTGTGTGTGTGTGTGTGTGTGTGTGTGTCTGTTCCTTTGTGTGAGGTATTCTTCTTTGGGGTGTGTGAGACAGAGTAAGCAGTGTTTTGCTGGATAATCTCACATCAGTTTCATCCCTGGCATTTCATCCAGATTTGCTAAAGATGTTTGTTGGTGGCATTACATGATTTGGCGACATAATTCAGCCTGCTTGCGCTCCTCGCCTCATCGGTGGAAAACCTATGACAAGAGTATGCTTTGTCATACTAATTATAACAGGAACAGTATGCATGTTTATTCTAATGAGTACAGGCAAAGCATGCTTGTGTAGTATTGTTGAATGGAGAGGTAAACGAGGTCTACCAGCTTGTTGTATAAAATCTCTCCTCTCCTTAGCCAACGGAGATGAAACCAGCAGGGACACCTGAACACTAGCTATGGCCAACCTACCGATCACGGCTGTTGGGCTTGTCATCTCCCTTGTGGCAGTTTGGATTCTCAAATTTTAGGTTAATTAATCAAAAATGATTTATTTACTCATTAGGTATGCAGTTGGTTTGCAATCTGCAAAATCAATGTTTTACAGATGTTTCCCTGGCTTTTGTTTTTCGAGACGGCGCTGATTTTTATTGGGTATGGATTTAAGAGGGTGCTGAGGGAATCTCGCTGGCGTCTGAGCTAACCCAGAACAAACACGCACGCACACTCACACTCACACTCGCATGCGCACACACTCGCATGCACACACACACACACACACACACACACACACACACACACACACACACACACACACACACACACACACACACACACACACACACACTAAGCTTTCACTGACTAGAGTCATGCGTCCATTACGGTAAGGACAGATGTGCTGTCCTTACCGTAACCCTAATCTCTACACTATAAACATTTTCATCTAAACAATGGCTTTGTGTCATGATTATTTATTTATTGCGTCTGTGTCTGATAATAACAGTGTATCGTAATCTTACTAACATACAATAAATTGATAATGTTTTTCTCGAGAACTCTCTTCAAATGAGTGACTTTTACATTAGAAGTACTCGCCAATTTAAGAGTTATGATTCTATGACCAATATATATTCTGCAATATGCTCTATATGTATCCCACAATACTGTATTTTGCCTCTCATACTGCTGGTACTAAGCTGATCTGGTTATTCTATTTCTAGTCGTTCACAGCCAAATCTATTGGGGTTGAACCACCACACACACGCTGGGTAGCACTCTTAAATCACATAACAGCTTCTGGTTCCAGTTCCTGTTGGTTGTAAACAAATGTAATTTTGCATTTCCTGTAGTCTAGACACAAGAACAAAAACTGGCAGTGCCAGAAAGGGGAGCACTTGTGGTTCCTGAGGAGTGGTTGGCACAGCTCAGCACCAAACTCTAGTCCCTAAGAGAGAGAGAGAGAGAGAGTTAAACAACAGTTACACTCAAAACGTTGTCAGATATGTTCTGGTGATTATATGAGCTGGCTAGACAGCTAGATAATAGTGGAACTGACAGCGTTGTAACTTCTTTGCAGATATGAAAAGAACAGACAATCAAATGAATTCCCAGTTTGTGCTTAAAAACCAACTTTATTAGAGGTTTATGATGATGTACACGAAGGCAAAATAGATGGATGCAGTGCAATGCATGATTCATATAATTCACCAATACATTTCTTGGTCGTCCAAAAAAAAGTTGCTATCAGGTTGCAAATCAAAGCTGGCCAGGGACATTATTTGCTGCCTCCACCAATTTGGGGTGATGCACTGTTTCAGTTTCAATGACTCAATATTTTGAACAAAAACGGATGATTGTAACTGAGGCTGGGAATGTCAATACAATCAAACTAGCCATGGAAAGGATCACAAGTCAGTCATAACATGGGTAATAGGCTAGCGCATGTGTCAAACACAAGGCATGGCAGATTTCTGTCCAGCCCGCACAATGATTTGGGTTGTCAAATCGTTTTGGCCCCCTACCATACCACCCATGTTGGGCTGCACTACAAGTCACAGCAATGCACTGCCAACGTGCTGCCCGCCACACGGCAGTGCTTTGCCACACACACAACCCTCCTCCCAGAGCCACACACACATGAACCAGCCAGTGTGCTGTATTATATTATCAAATGAAATGACATTTTATTAGTCACATGCGCCGAAATCAACAGGTGTAGTAGACCTTACAGTGAAATGCTTACTTAATAGCCCCCAACCAACAATACAGTTTCAAACAATATGGATAAGAATAAGAGATAAAAGTAATTAAAGAGCAGCAGTAAAACAACAATAGCGAGACTATATACAGGGGGGGTACCGGTACAAAGTTAATGTGTGGGGGCACCGGTTAGTTGAGGTAGTATGTACATGTAGGTAGAGTTATTGAAGTGACTATACATAGATGACAACAACAGAGAGTAGCAGCGGTGTAAAGAGGGGCAATGCAAATAGTCTGGGTAGCCATTTTATTATATGTTCAGGAGTCTTATGGCTTGGGGGTAGAAGCTGTTTAGAAGCCTCTTGGACCTAGACTTAGTGCTCCGGTACCGCTTGTCGTGCGGTAGCAGAGAGAACAGTCTATGATTAGGGTGGCTGGAGTCTTTGACAATTTTTAGGGCCTTCCTCTGACACCTCCTGGTATAGAGGTCCTGGATGGCAGGAAGCTTGGACCCAGTGATGTACTGGGCCGTACGCACTACCCTCTGTAGTGTCTTGCGGTCGATGGTGCAGCTGTAGAACATTTTGAGGATCTGAGGACCCATGCCAAATCTTTTCAGTCTCCTGAGGGGGAATAGGTTTTGTCATGCCCTCTTCACGACTCTTGGTGTGCTTGGACCATGTTAGTTTGTTGGTGATGTGGACACCAAGGAACTTGAAGCTCTCAACCTGCTCCACTGCAGCCCCGTCGATAAGAATGGGGGCGTGCTCGGTCCTCTTTTTCCTGTAGTCCACAATCATCTCCTTTGTCTTGATCACATTGAGGAAGAGGTTGTTGTCCTGGCACCACACGGCCAAGTCTCTGACCTCCTCCCTATAGGCTGTCTCGTCGTTGGCGGTGATCAGGCCTACCACTGTTTTGCCATCGGCAAATGTAATGATGGTGTTGGAGTCGTGCCTGGCTGTGCAGTCATGAGTGAAGAGGGAGTACAGGAGTGGACTGAGCACTCACCCCTGAGGGGCCCCCGTGTTGAGGATCAGCGTGGCGGATGTGTTGTTACCTACCCTTACCACCTGGGGGCAGCCCGTCAGGAAGTCCGGGATCCAGTTGCAGAGGGAGGTGTTTAGTCCCAGGGTCCTTAGCTTAGTGATGAGCTTTTACGGCACTATGGTGTTGAACGCTGAGCTGTAGTCAATGAATAGCATTCTCACATAGGTGTTCCTTTTGTCCAGTTGGGAAAGGGCAGTGTGGAGTGCAATAGAGATTGCATCAACTGTGGATCTGTTGGGGTGGTATGCAAATTGGAGTGGGTCTAGGGTTACTGGGATAATGGTGTTGATGTTTTATCCTACAGATAATGTCATCTTGGTTGTTAAAAAGCTATAAGATAAAGGATTCATACGTTCATATGGTATAAATGGTATAATATGGTATAATATGGTATAAATTACTACTAAAGGACAATAGGCAACAGGACACACAAGCAAGTATAAACGAGTCAACAGTTGAGTTATCTACTTTATGAAATTACAGCCTGATGCGCTGGAATCGATGAATTCTACTTAAATTGCGCTCCTTTTGGGTGTCCCGTTTACACCTCGCAGCGAAGGGAAAGTGTATAGACATGTCACAGTCCTAGCTAGGCTACTAAAATGTTGCAGTCTGGCTTTGCTTTTTAAACCTTAACCATGAATAACCCACAAAACTAAACCTGTATCAAAACACCTTGCAAAGGAGAAACATGTAGGCCTATTTACAGCAACAACTGAGAAGTAGCCTAGACTGGCTACTCAACTGCAGTACAATACATTTTGAGGGCACCATATAGCAATGCTGCATTCATTGTTTACTTACCAAGCTAAAAACACAGAGCCTAATGTTAGATAGCTAGCTACTAGGAGGATGTCATGTCATTGGGGGAAGTGGGTGAGTGACCGACTTTCTCCCCTCATATCGTTTTTTGGTGGCTACAGCTGGGGATGTACAGCAGGTGTCGTTTGGTTAGATAGTAAGAAATGTGAATCGCTTTGCTAGCTAATGAGCTATCCTGAACTTGAACAACTGCTATCCATAGTTAGCATATCTCTTGTTGTCATTCAAATGTATTTAGCATCGATCAAATGGGCGGTAGGAAGGCAAGTTCCCATTCAGCTGTCGAAACGTGGGTTGGGACATAAGCATGCATTTGCAGGGAAGTGGCAGAAGGATGAGCAGTCTACTACTTTTTTATGGCTTTTGGCGAATGCGCTTTAATGATCTAAAGTCGCACTGTTGCTACCGCATGTAAACACACAGTCCAGTTCAAAGTGAATGATGGCAGGCCCATGTGGCAAATGGCTTATTTGCATAGAGGCCAACTGCAACGCTGAAAGGCTATGGCGCACCTGTCTGCGTAGACTCCGGACCTGGACAAGACAGATGTTTTTATTAGGTTTTATTACTGAAGTGCCTATTAATTGTCCAAACGCACGGCCGCTTTTCCCATTCTATATTGCTATAGAATTTTTCACAAATGCCTTACTATACATCATTCCCAAACATTCTATGGATTTATGAAAATTAAAAAATGACCATATCTAAGTGCTCGCTTGTCAGAAAATATATATGTTTTGTTATATTCTTCCTGAGGGTGTATATGATCAGATTTAAATAAGATTTCCTGTTGCTAAGACGTTGTCAGTTTCTCTTTAACTAACAAGCTAACAACAAACCAAAACAATGTCTGGAAAGTTGCATTTATTTGCCTAGCTTGCTAGATTTATATATCCTACAGTGGAAGTGGGAAGTTTACATACACTTAGGTTGGAGTCATTAAAACTCGTTTTTCAACCTCTCCACAAATTTCTTGTTAACAAACTATAGTTTTGGCAAGTCGGTAAGGACATCTACTTTGTGCATGACACAAGTCATTTTTTCCAACAATTGTTTACAGACAGATTATTTCACTTATAATTTCACTGTATCACAATTTCAGTGGGTCAGAAATGTACATACATTAAGTTGACTATGCCTTTAAACAGCTTGGAAAACTCCAGAAAATTATGTCATGGCCTTAGAAGCTTCTGATAGGCTAATTGACATCATTTAAGTAAATTGGAGGTGTACCTGTGGATGTATTTCAAGGCCTACCTTCAAACTAACTGCCTCTTTGCTTGACATCATGGGAAAATCAAAAGAAATCAGCCAAGACCTCAGGAAACAAATGATAGACCTCCACAAGTCTTGTTCATCCTTGGGAGCAATTTCAAAGCACTGGAAGGTACCACGTTCATCTGTTCAAACAATAGTATTCAAGCATAAACATCATGGGACCACACAGTTGTCGTACCACTCAGGAAGGAGACTCCTAGAGATGAACGTACTTTGGTGTGAAAAGTGCAAATCAATCCTAGAAGCAACAGCAAAGGACCTTGTGAAGATGCTGGAGTACAGATACAAAAGTATTTATATCCACAGTAAAACGAGTCCTATATCGACATAACCTGAAAGGCCGCTCAGCAAGGAA
Source organism: Salvelinus namaycush (assembly GCF_016432855.1). Classification (NCBI taxonomy): domain Eukaryota; kingdom Metazoa; phylum Chordata; class Actinopteri; order Salmoniformes; family Salmonidae; genus Salvelinus; species Salvelinus namaycush. The sequence goes on along the minus strand of NC_052343.1, from coordinate 861,717 downwards.
GAAGCCACTGCTCCAAAACCGAAATAAAAAAGCCAGACTATGTTTTGCAACTGCACATGGGGACAAAGATTGTACTTTTGGAGATATGTTGTCTGGTCTGATGAAACAAAAATAGAACTGTTTTGCCATAAAGACCATTGTTATGTTTAGAGGAAAAAGGCGGAGGCTTGCAAGCCGAAGAACACCATCCCAACCATGAAGCACAGCGGTGGCAGCATCATGTTGTGGGGGTGCTGTGCTACAGGAGGGCCTGGTGCACTTCACAAAATAGATGGCAACATGAGGCAGGAAAATTATGTGCATATATTGAAGCAACATCTCAAGACATCAGTCAGGAAGTTAAAGCTTTGTTGCAAATGGGTCTTCCAAATGGACAATGACCCCAAGCATACTTCCAAAGTTGTGACAAAATGGCTTAATTAAGGACAACAAAGTCAAGGTATTGGAGTGGCCATCACAAAGCCCTGACCTCAATCCCATAGAAAATGTGTGGGCAGAACTGAAAAAGCGTGTGCGAGCAAGGAGGCCTACAAACCTGATTCAGTTACACCAGCTCTGTCAGGAGGAATGGGCCAAAATTCACCCAACTTATTGTGGGAAGCTTGTGGAAGGCTACCTGAAACATTTGACCCAAGTTAAACAATTTAAAGGCAACGCTACCAAATACTAATTGAGTGTATGTAAACTTCTGACCCACTGGGAATGTGATGAAAGAAATAAAAGCTGAAATAAATAATTCTCTCTACTATTATTCTGACATTTCACATTCTTAAAATAAAGTGGTGATCCTAACTGACCTAAGACAGGGAATTTTTTATAGGATTAAATGTCAGGAATTGTGAAAAACTGAGTTTAAATGTATTTGGCTGAGGTGTATGTAAACTTCCAACTTCAACTGTATATACATTTTGAAACGGATGCTTTTTTTTGTTGTTGCAAAAAATAGAGCAGGAAACATTGCTTTTTGGACCAAGCTGCTGCATGCAAGCTGCACGTTTTGTTTATACTTTTTCATAATGACAAGGACAAGTTTGATGTCAGAGAACAACAATAGAATGTTCATGATTTAATGCGTGCCAAAGCCAATACGATGAAAGGCTGACATTTATACTGAGGGGTTAGCGGGACTTTTAAACATATTACGGAAATCAAGACTAGGTTGGTTGGCTTTTTTGCCAGCAATACCTTTCAGATATAAAGAAAAGTTGGCGGAAACCAAGTTTCTTTGGTTGAAAGGTGTATAATTGGAATTTTGACCAATCAGCTCTGCTAAAGAGTAGATGTGAGAAGGTCTGACGTAATTAGTCGAAAGACCAATTAGTGGGAAAAAATATCAGTATTGGGCTGCCTGATTAAACGCAGCCTTAAGGCGCGTTCCTCTGCTCAGGTGTTGCTGATGCCTGCCAGGTCTTACAATGCCTGGATAAATATTGTACGTATCAGCTAGTAATATCATATGTTATAGCAATCTGTCAGTCAATGACACAGTAGATGAAGTGGCACGCGACCATTGGTTGATGCACGCAACTTTCTGAGCAGGGGAACGTGACCTTAGGATCCTATTTGTCACCACTAGGGCATATGGTTGGTCTGTGTGACTAAGGACTATCCACCAGGCAAAGGCAAAACATCAACATACTGTATAATAAACATCACATTTTGACTGAGTTTTCCACTAGAAATTAACCAGGTACATTGAAATATTGTCTTTAATAGAATGTAAATTCAACATTTCACATTTGGACCAGGTGTAACGTCCTGACCAGAGTTCTTATGTGTTTTGCTTGTTTAGTGTTGGTCAGGACGTGAGCTGGGTGGGAATTCTATGTTGTGTGTCTAGTTCGTCTGTTTCTGTGTCCAGCCTAATATGGTTCTCAATCAGAGACAGCTGTCAATCGTTGTCCCTGATTGAGAATCATATATAGGTGGCTTGTTTTGTGTTGGGGATTGTGGGTGGTTGTTTCCTGTCTCTGTGTTTGTGTTCTGCACCAGATAGGACTGTTTCGGTTTGCCACACTTTGTTATTTTTTGTTCGTTGTAAGTGTTCACTGTTTTTTGTTTAATTAAACATGTTGAGCACTGGCTACGCTGCGTGTTGGTCCGATCCCTGTTTCACCCCCTCTTTTAGTGAAGAGAGGGAAGGCTGCCGTGACACCAGGTCCAAACCATTCCCTGACGGTCACTTCTTAAATCCGGTGCTTTGTCAGACTGAATGTTCATTTAGTCACTTTAGAGTCATAAAGATCTTCATTACTTTATAAGGGCAAATCAGTTTGTTTTGGTTCAGAGTAGCTGTTCAAATTGTCATATAAAACATTTCCTTTCTGTCCAAACCATCTGTTTTTTGAGTTGTTCTAGCACTGTTGGTGTTTACAGATTCCCCCTGTTTGAATTGTACAGCCTTGTGGTTCGTTCATGTGTGTGTGTGTGTGTGTGTGTGTGCCTCTGCTGGTCTGTGTGTGTGTGTGTGTGTGTGTGTGTGTGTGTGTGTGTGTGTGTGTGTGTGTGTGTGTGTGTGTGTATACGTGTATACTTTCCCTGGCCGTTCCGCTCAGCTACACAGAAAAAATCATATGAAGCAGAGGAGCCAAGGAGCCCAAACATAAATTATTATTGATTTAATCACATAATAAGCCGCAAACACTTCAAGCCAAGATAGCAAATCCATAATAGCCTCCCCACATAACCACCCTTACAAATTTACCATCAAACCCCTCCATGCGCGGACAGCAAACAGAGGAGCCAAGGGTCACCTTCAGTCGCCGGCAAAATATTGACGTTCCTAACGCTTAAATATGTTTTTGAGTTAAGCGTTATCAATCACCGATAAGGGCCTGGCGACTGTAAAATCTGATCTAGCACATCTATCAGAGGACAGGGGGAGCATGACATCAATTGTGTTGGAGACAGACATGTCCCTTTGTGGCAGGTTTAGCCATCTGTGGTACAGACAGCAATGTTGTCTCCCCTTCTTTAAGACTCAAACGCTTATGCTTTTTGCTCTCCTCAGAACACAAACAGACCAATCAATATGTGTGTGTGTGTGAACATACACTCATACAAAACATTAGGAACACCTGCTCTTTCCATGACATAGACTGACCAGGTGAATCCAGGTGAAAGCCATGATCCCTTATTGTCACTTGTTAAATCCACTTCAGTCAGTGTAGATGAAGGGGAGGAGACAGGTTAAAGAAGGATTTTTAAGCTTTGAGACATGGATTGTGTATGTGTGCCATTTAGAGGGGGAATGGGCAAGACCAAAAAATGTCTGTGCCTTTGAATGGGATATGGTAGTAGGTGCCAGGCGGTTTGTGTCAAGAACTGCAACGCTGCTGGTTTTTGATGCTCAACAGTTTCCTGTGTGTACCAAGAATGGTCCACCACCGAAGGGACATCCAGTCAACTTGACACAACTGTGGGAAGCATTGGAGTCAACATGGGCCAGCATCCCTGTGGAACGCTTTCAACACCTTGTAGAGTCCACGCCCCGGGTGGGTGCAACTCAGTATTAGGAAGGTTGTTTGGCATACTCAGTGCATATTACAATTATAAAGATAATATATTAGCATCACATATCGGCATTATTCCGCGCCAGCAGTGAAACTTAAGAATATATAATTAAAATAAATAACATTGTACTTGAGTCTTTGTTAGATTACAGTGTACAGGAAAAAGGTTATTTTCAATAAGAATATACAAGGTGACAAAATCATTTCACACTGAAATAAGCTGGTTTTTAATGAATAAAAACAAAATACTTACATTGTCTTTATTTTTCTCATAATTTGAAAGTACATCAACAAAACCCTCATGAAACTTCTGAAGTCGGCTTTCTTTGTGACCTTGAGAGCAGGTGCAAGGTCAAATTGTGCGCTTACCTTTTTCAAAAAAGTTTTCATATAGAGACTGGGCTTGGTTGGCGACTCGGAAACAGGTGCGTGACACAGTAAGCTGCTCTCTGACCCGTGGAGGAAACCCTGAATGGCATTAGCTCTATTGGTATAGTGTTAATTCTCAGTTCTGAGAAAGATAGCTATCATAGCAGAGTTATACAGTAAGACTAACACAGGAAATGTACCTTCGATTTGTCAAAACCAGACCTTTCTGAATTGGTTGGAATTAATATTGATGTGTTTCACCATACATTCACTAATGTTAACTGCCTTACTAATACAAGAGGCTGTCAAGTTATACACAGTAATGGAAAATGGAAATGACGACCGTCTTATTTCACACGGATATTGAAAAATGAATCAGATGCAGTTCGTAACTCGGCTTCGACGCCTAGCTATGCATCCATTCAATTGCCCATCCCTGTCCACATTGCCTTGAGCTATGCGAGCCTAATTGTTTACCAAAGGGTTGCGGCTCATTTGCTCCTGGAGATTGGGCCTAATTAACACTAAGTTGTCTGAACACGGAGGAGCGCTGTCCACTCCACTTTAATCTAATCTGTAGTCTTTCAAAAAAATAAAAGAATGAGATCATTTACACCTCATTAACGAGGGAATGTAATGTCTGGGCATTCATCATAATGATTGCTTATCATTTCACTTTGCAATATTATCTCCTCTAATGAAACGGTTCACACAACTGCCAAGAGGGTCTTAATTGGTCGTGTGAAATCACAGAGCACCCGGCAGCTTGCCACTACGTGTGTGAAGTTCTAATTTGCAAGGGGGGGAGGGGTTCAGTGGTGGCAGTGGATGACAACACTCACACTCAATGCGTGCATAAATACCCTCACGCCCGTGGATAGTGAAGTATAGACCTACATAGATATAGAGCCGAGAACATAGAAACACATAAACAGGTTGAGTTAATCGCTCAGTGACATTCACTGGAGTGAAGAGAACACCTGTGCTTTAAGTTAAAAGCCTTGCTTAGAAAACACAAATACTTTATAATTAGGGCATAGCAAACGTGAGCATTGACATGTCATCTCCTGTGGACAGTGGTAGTTCTCATCTATCTTGCTGTGCCCGGGTCTGTCCATGATACTCCTAATGTTTGGCTGTGGTGCTCCTCCCTGTCACTAGTCTCCTAGCAGGTCTAGGACCAGGGGGGAATGTGATTAGCCTGGTGGACATGGCTTTCACACTGATCCCAGCTTTGCTCTCCCAACGCGAAGCATGACAGGAAAAACATTCTGCCAATATTCCACTTTTGCATGATGTACACTCATATTATCCCATTGCCAAGCCACCAAGAACCCTCATTTCCTTGGTAGAGTTCTTTAATAGAGGATGAAATGCATCCTAGCCAGGCTGTGGTCCACCTAAGAGAGTCCATGCTTGACTAGGGAGAGGGATGCAGCACTCTGCTCACTACCCTGGCTCTGCTGGCTTAGAGGAGCTTAGAAGGAGATATCATTTTGCGCTCTCGCCCCGGTCAGAGTGGTTAGGCGTTAATTGTGGCCCCTGGTCTGTGAGTGGAGCAAACGTATGTGTAACTGAGGAGCAAAGACTTCCCTGAAATTGAAATCTGAGCAGCGTGTCTGAGAGCCCGGGCTATTTTCACACCACTGTGCAGTTTTGAGACGCGCTAATACATCGGCAGTTCATTTTTAAACAGCCATTGAAAAGTTTTGAATTTGACGTTTTTTACCGCAGTCCCCTGAGCCCTATGCACTCCTCTCTTAACCTTTGTAGTTTCTCTCTAGGTATCAGTCACTATCAGTCACTATCACTACCTATCCCTTATCCTTCCCTATCCCGCTACTCTTTATTTTGCCAATTGTCAAATCCACAACGACTTTCTCTGCAGATGTCTGTTCAACCTCTTCTTACTCTTACTCTCTCCCTGGCTTTTCTCATGCTTTGGTTATTTTCTATTCCATCACCCGTATTCTTCCCCTTCTCCTCCGTTCTCCCTCTCTTTCCCTCGCCACAGAAGCCCGACTCATAACCCTTTCCAGCTTTATTAAATACCCCTCTTAACATCTCCTCTGCGGAGGCAAACGGCCACCCTGCCTGCCATAACCACGTGCTGATATGATTCATTCAGTCCCAGCGGAGCGCTCTAATGAACAGAGATGTATGCTCAGTCGCCTCGTACATGTGACCTCAGCGTGTTCCGAGGGGCGGCCGCCGCTGTAATATGATAAGTGCCCTGTCGATAGGCTGTATGATATGCTAATCATACTAACACACAGAGCCCGGGGCGCTCTAGCGTTTATTTATGAAGGCTTGACCTGAGGGAGAGTAATAATCGGCTTTTCTCTGAACTCTCTAACCCAGAGAGCCAAGGGAACCGCCAATCACACACATCTGAGTCGTAGAATTCCCCCACCGCTCTCCCCGCGAATAAAATGGCAGATTTATGCAAACATCCCAGTGTGTACATTTCCCTCGCTCCTGTTTGTCGCGGGGGTACATGTCGACAGTGAAATTATTAGACTAATTATTAAACTACACTGATGGAAACATACAATGATCTGCTATATTGCATGTACTGTCTAGTGACCTCACATGTTTCTTTGGCTGGATGTTCTGTTAATATACTATATATTCATGTGTAACTACGCTCTTACAAAAAGGGTTGTCCCCATAGGAGAACCCTTTTTGGTTCCAGGTTAAACCCTTTTGGGTTCCGTGTAAAACCCTTTGTCTCACATGGAACCCAAAAGGGTTTTACCTGGTACCAAAATGGCTCTACCTGGAACCAAATAGGTTTCTTCAAATGGTTCTCCTATGGGGACAGCCAAAGAACCCTTTTAGGTTCTAGATAGCACCTTTTTTTCTAAGTGTAATTGTCATAAAAAAACGTTATCTATATTCACTATCCGGCCTAAGGCACACACTCACTTATCAGGTATGCGCTTAAAAGGTTATTTCATTAGGCGATAATTGAGCTTTTTTAAAGTGTTCCGTTCAGCGTGTAACAGAAAACACACAGTCGAGATAATCAGGGGATTGTATTTTGCTGGTACTTGAGGTTTCTTGGCAGCGGAAGATGGGTGGGTGGTCGACGGAAGTCAGCTGGGCTCTTCATTTGTGCTGTGGGAGGGACATGAATAATCGCCTCCGTCAAAAGGCCCAGCCTCACACAGGGGGAGGCTGATCTGATCTGTTTGTCAATTTCTCCTTTAACCTTGTCTCTTAGAAACAACTTTCATTTGGCTTTGGATGTTTGCCTTTCATTTCATTGGATTGAGCAATCATGAGCAATCCTACAGGTAAATCACGCAGCCACCAATAATAAGCTCCATGTGACCTTTGAATTGTAGTTTACCAGAGGGGGTGTATTTAAGGAAGCTAAATCAAATCAAATCAAATCAAATGTGTTTATATAGCCCTTCTTACATCAGCTGATATCTCAAAGTGCTGTACAGACACCCAGCCTAAAACCCCAAACAGCAAACAATGCAGGTGAAGAAGCACTAAAAGTGAATGAGAATCTGTCTCACACTGTCATAGGCTCAAAACCCTGCTATCCAATTTGCTATCCAATCAGTGTACAGTTATGCTACCTGTAGTGATGAGAAAATAGTCAAACAGCTCTCTTCTGGTAATATTAGTCAGGTTTGGTGTTTTGAAGAGTCTGAAGGCAGATACAGTACGTGTATTTTCCTCTCACATAAAGTCTTTTAAGATGGAAATTAAACTTTTAATTTAATTCATGATGTGATGGGGATAATGTGCTCATAATCGTAATACTTTTCAAATATTGCTTTCAATTTGTATATATTTAATGGATCGCATTAAAGTGATGACACTTCTTATTTATTTGTTCATTTTATTTGTTCGTGAAATTGGTCGTTTTTTTTTTTTTTTTGTAGAGTCAAGAAACCTGTCAAGAAACGATGAAAGCTGTTTAAATCTCCGAAGATTATAGAGAGCATTTGATCTGAAAGTATTAGCTCGTTTTATTTTTCTTCGTACAGTCCTGTGTTTTACTCAAAACAAAAAGTGCAAATGTGTGTTGGGGCGGAGCGAGAGCCAGTGCCTGGGCCTTGCATCTGTGAGCTGGGGGAAACAAAGGTTTGTTTGTGTGCCTCAATCACTCTTGCTCATGAAAGCAGACACTTACTTGGAGAAAAAAAAAAGTCTCCTTTTTTTTCAGCGAAACACTCTAAAACCAACATCCTGGGTATAAATTTGCAAAACGCAATACAGGCCTTATTGTGTGTGGTGGATGTGGGACGCATACGAATAGCCCCCCTGCCCCCTTTTCTTCTCCTCCTCCAAATAGTCGTGCCTCAGTCCCCCAACCCCAACCCCCTCTGCTCTCCATACAACCTAGTGGCTAATGTACAAGAAATCATCAAAAGAGGGTCTCGGAGCCACTGTTATTTTATCTTCTTATTTTTTCTTATTTTTTTTATAGTATTTCTCTTTGCTTCTCACTGACACTCTAAACCAGCATTCAACCTCCCCCGAGCCTAATCTAAGAGGAGATTGACAAGCTGATTTCCCTTCCCTTTATCTTTTAGAGAGAGAGAATTTTTTGGGGGGGAGGGAGAATAAAGTTGCAAGTGTGCTGCTGGGGCGGCTGTGCTCTACAGTATCTGAGGAGCGAATGAGACGGCAGGCAGGAGGCTGAATGGAGCAGCCAGTCAGGCCAGAGGAAGGGAAGGCTGGGAAAAAGAAGCCTTGGCAGTGATACCAGGTCAGCTCCAAGCCCCCACTATAGCCCAGCCCACGGCACCAGGTGTCCTCAGAATTCAAATGATACTCTTATTCATAGACTGAACTGACTGAGTATTAAAACTCAAAAATTTGCAAGTGAATGCTGATATAATCCAAGGAAATATGTCTCCATTAAAGGGGGTGTCCCATTAAAGGAACAAGGCTGTCTTTGTGCGAGACTTTATGTATATTTATCACGGTTTAAAAAGGAGGCAGGGGTGAGTGTGGGGTGGGGGTGGTGAGGAAGGTATTTCCAACTGTTTACATGTTAATTCCAAACTTAACAGCCCTTGTCCTGGAACTATTTATACTTAAAATGCTAATCATTTTTTTTTCTTTTTTCTTTTCTTCTGTTTTGCAACTTAGACTCTTGACTGTAGACGTGCTAATGCAAATGTCTGTATGGAAACTAGCTTTGGAATGTAAACACTTTACGAACAGAGAGTTTCGTGCTATGATCATTTTGACGGTTAGTCAGCATCCGGAAAGACACAACGTCAAGATGATATCGTTTGAGTTGCTTTATTTGACCTACGTCATATTTAGTATTATTTGCACTGTGAGGCAAGAGTCTGGTTTGATTTGTAAAATGGTGAATATTAATGTCAGAATGATTTAGCGTTGTTAAGGCTCAGGAGAAGACCCAGAAGCAGACAGTTTCGAAGCAACAAAAGTGTATTACAAAAACAGGGGGGGGAGGCAAACGACAGGTCAAGGGCAGGCAGAGGTCAGTAGTCCAGAGCAGAGTGAGTCCGCAAGGTACAGAACGGCAGGCAGGCTCAGGGTCAGGGCAGGCAGAATGGTCCAAAAAAAGAAAGCTAGAAAACCGGAACAAGAGACAGAAAGGAGCATAGCAAAACCGCTGGTAGGCTTGACAAAACAAAGCGAACTGGCAAAAGAGAAACAGAGAACACAGGTATAAATACACTGGGAGTAATGAGGAAGATGGGCAACACCTGGAGGGGGTTGGAGACAAGCACAAAGACAGGTGAAGGAGATCAGGGTGTGACAAGCGTTGATCCAGGAAATCCTCTTTCTGTTTGGTGCATACTGTATGCTCGGCCCAAAGTTTATTTATAACTCTGGGAACTTCAATGGGGATCTCATGCAAACACCAAGAAAAATGTACTTTATGAGTAGTGCAGTGGAAAACAGAGAGAGAAAAGTAACTTGATAAGTAGTGCAGTGGAAGACAGAGAGAGAAAAGTAACTTGACGAGTAGTGCAGTGGAAGACAGAGAGAGAAAAGTAACTTGACGAGTAGTGCAGTGGAAGACAGAGAGAGAAAAGTAACTTGACTAGTAGTGCAGTGGAAGACAGAGAGAGAAAAGTAACTTGACGAGTAGTGCAGTGGAAGACAGAGAGAGAAAAGTAACTTGACGAGTAGTGCAGTGGAAGACAGAGAGAGAAAAGTAACTTGACGAGTAGTGCAGTGGAAGACAGAGAGAGAAAAGTAACTTGACGAGTAGTGCAGTGGAAGACAGAGAGAGAAAAGTAACTTGACGAGTAGTGCAGTGGAAGACAGAGAGAGAAAAGTAACTTGACGAGTAGTGCAGTGGAAGACAGAGAGAGAAAAGTAACTTGACGAGTAGTGCAGTGGAAGACAGAGAGAGAAAAGTAACTTGACGAGTAGTGCAGTGGAAGACAGAGAGAGAAAAGTAACTTGACAAGTAGTGCAGTGGAAGACAGAGAGAGAAAAGTAAGAAAGAGAAAGGAGAGAGAGAGGAAAAGAAGGGAAGAAAGCATGAGAGAGAGGTTATGAATGTGGTCAGCTGTAGCGCCATGGCAACTGGTCAAGAGACCACAGAAAAGGAACGTGGGTAATGAAATGCTACAATCTCTCATACAGTCTATGGGTTGGCGTTGGACATTCATGTTCAGTCTGGTTGATTTTCTTTTTGATTTGATTTGGTTTTGGTTGACTTTCTAATGGTTGGCTTACTTTAAGCTGACTTGGTTTGGTATATGTTGCGTTTTGTTTGGATGACTTTGAGCAGGGATGCTTTGAATTAAGTTTGCTGCTCTTCCCAATATCGCGCCAGCCAGGGTTATTTGTCAAGTGCGGTTTTTTGGCAATTAAAATGTGTGATGCTAAAGCATCTATTCACTATTGAATGTGTCACCACGGCCTTCCTTGCTTGCTACTTTTTATTACGCATAAAGACACTCAAATTACATTTCATATACCCTGAATAGAATTTTGGCTCTAGCCCAGTCACTTTAAATCATTAAGTATAAGCACAGACCTTGCAATATAAGTTAAGTTCCATTGAGTGCCAAGTTCATACAGTCTTTGCAAACTCAAGCTGAAAGCTTTGAATATGCTGTCGGCAAATTGGTTTGCACCCATTTTAAGGGTGAATACAGTCTTTACATGTGAGCAGTTTCAAACTTACAAACTGTGAGAACTGTCACTTCAACTTTGTAAAAGTGTAGGCCTAGAGTTGGTGGTCAGCGCTATGGCTGCGTGAGATAGTGACGCTGAATTTAAGGACGATACATTCTGAATCGAGAGCTTTTATGACTACTGATAATGAAGCTGTGCGTTTCAGTTTTTCTGTATAATTATCTTGCACACAAAATGGCTCGATAACAAACATTTAACATGCAAATTCCTGATTGAACTGGATCCTCATGAAACACCAGTAACTGATACCTCGTCTAGAATCCAGGCCTCCATACTCTGCACTTCGGGCAAATCTGCATGAATCGCAACACTCTCTTTCTTTTAGTCTAATTATGATGCTAATATTAGCACTCTAAACAAAGAAGCAATTCCAGTGACAGAAATGAGAAATGAGAATGCTCTCCTCATACAAAAGAGGGAAGTACAGGGGTATTGTCTGGGCTACAAGACCGCAGGCTCCAAAAAGGCTCAGAAGCCCATGTCTACAACAAGGTTGTGTTAGCCTGCTTACATGATCACCTGAAATTATGCACAGCCCATTGTGATCAAATATCATAAATGGATGCATGAATACCCACAGAACCACCCCTCATCCAATGAGGGCCAAATTACTATTTCTATAACGGCCAGAGCTGTGGAGTAGACAATTAGTCATATTCGTCTGCTGAAATTAATTGACAGAGATGCGGGAGACAGAAAGAGAGAACAAAGGAAGCTTTTTGTCAGTTCTTCCATCTGACAGGGATAATTAGATATATGAAATTGAAATTCCTCTGTGGGGGGTCCTGTTTACAACCCCAGTTTCCATTCCACTCCTCTCTCTCCTCTCCTTTTGTGTTCCTGTTTACGCTAATGTGGCTTCAGTGCTTCTCCCTCTGTGCTAAAAGCAGGGTCCTCTAGCCTGGCCATGGGAGTAGGCAGTAGGCACACCACGCTATCACTCACACAGCATTCAACCTCTTCATTTTTCACCTGAGACAAATGTTCAGGAGTTATTAGGACAGTGTTGATTTCTTTCTAGAATTTGTACACTACCGGTCAAAAGTTTTAGAACACCTACTCATTCAAGGGTTTTTCTTTATTTTTACTATTTTCTACATTGTAGAATAATAGTGAAGATATCAAAACTATGAAATAACACATATGGAATCATGTACAGTAGTAACCAAAAAAGTGTTAAACAAATCAAAATATATTTTATATTTGAGATTCTTCAAATTAGCCACCCTTTGCCTTGATGACAGCTTTGCACACGCTTGGCATTCTCTCAACCAGCTTCACCTGGAATGCTTTTCCAAATAGTCTTGAAGGAGTTCCCAAATATGCTGAGCACTTGTTGGCTGCTTTTCTTTCACTCTGTGGTCCGACTCATCCCAAACCATCTCAATTTGGTTGAGGCCAGATCGTGTGATGCAGCACTCCATCACTCTCCTTCTTGGCAAAACAGCCCTTAGACAGCCTGGAGATGTGTTGGGCCATTGTCCTGTTGAAAAACAAATGATAGTCCCACTAAGCAAAAACCAGATGGGGTGGCGTATCGCTGCAGAATGCTGTGGTAGCCTTGCTGGAACTTCTTAGGGATCAAATCCCTTTAGCGGGATCGATTTGACAACATCCGGTGAAATGGCAGGGCGCCAAATTCAAATTAAATTACTATAAATAGTAAATCACAAGTGTAATACATAAAAATGTATGGTTGAGAGAATGCTAAGAGTGTGCAAAGCTGTCATCAAAGCAACGGGTGGCTATTTGAAGAATCTCAAATATAAAATATATTTGTTTAACACTTTTTTGGTTACTACATGATTCCATGTGTTATTTCATCATTTTGATATCTTCACTATTATTTTTCAATGTAGAAAATAGTAAAAATAAAGAAAAACCCTTCATTGAGTAGGTGTTATAAAATGTTTGACCGGTGGTGCATGTGTGCGTATAACTTTAAGTATAATCGTAAGTATAATTTTGACAAACTATTTTTGAAGTGATGATGCTAGTGCTACTCTAGTTGGCCTACGTTCTGCAAGACAGACTATAAAGGTCAGGGAGCGACTTCTGATGAAAGGCCAATGTGGTTTGAATGGAATTATGGGTTATGTCACCGTTCACCACAAAACAAGAAAGGCCTCATGATAGTTTCCCTCTTAAATGATGAGAAACATAGAATGTCATTTTTCTCACGGCCCAGACATCTAAATATACAAGAAGATCCAGATGTCAAATATGACATTTGAATTGTGTCATTCAACTGTCCAAGGACGTCTTGCCACTCGTGTGTATAATTGCAAATATGTAAAAAAAATATTTAAAAAAGACAATGAACTAAAAACTATCAACCAGTCATTTTTTTGCAACACAGGCACACGCAGATAGAAAGGAAATGTCAAAAATGTCACCTGCTACCATCTTTCCAGTGCAGCGTTAATAATAATGTTCTGATCAGTAAAGGTACAGGTCAGGGATATTGGGTCCAACAATTGACACAGTTACAGTAAGTGTTCTTTTGGAAGTAGTCATATCTGAACATGTGAAAACTCTTACCTCAATGGACTAGATCTATTCCATATCTCACTTCTGTTTATTCTGTAGTTTCTGTGGCAAAAGGTCAGTTGATGGTTACATTTCTGTCACATAGACTGACTGACAAAAGAAATGTTTGGAAATGATACAGGACGTCTTAATTCGTGAGTTGTTGTGCTTTTGATGTAACTGGGTTTAAGGAAGACAACAAAATAATAAGTTAGCTTAGACTTACAAATTTAAAATCATGCATTTAGTTATGTACAGTATAAAAACATTCGATGACCTCCTACTGTCTTTCACCAAAATAGACCTCCATCAAAGCGACAAACTCAAGCCAAGTGATCGCTGATGGTTCGTACGAGAGCAGAAAGAAGAAAAGGGGGCAAAAAAATTAAGGAAAAAAAGAAGTAACTCCCAAGGAAAGGAGGAAGGCCATGATGCAGATATGATTTGAACCGGAAAGAGCTTTGTGTCTAATGCTTGCCACATTCGCTCTTGAACGAAGGTCTAATTACCCATTGGTATTTGGTGCCAGCGTTCCCATGTCCCAGGCCCAGCCTCTGGGCTCTACAGCCCCATTGCAGTGCTGCGTCCTGGGCCAGCTGCCTCCCAAACACTTGCAGGTACGGCCGGGCTAATGGTCCTACCACAAGGGAGGCAGATGAAAGAGCAGGAAACTACTGCCAGAACCCCTGAAAGGATTTATAGTGAAGAGAGTAGGAGTGAGAGAAGAAGAAAACGAGAGAGAGAGAGAAACAGCGAGAGTGAGTGAGAGAGAGAGAAAGAGAGAGAGAGAGGGAGACGGATGGAAAATAGAATATAGAGCATTATAAAAAAAAAAGAATAAAAATGCTAAGTGAGGTCCAAATCATCCGGCTCACAGTGATTTGAACCATGGAAATCAAGATTGGTCTCCTTTTTGTTGTTTTTGGGAGGACCATTGTGGTGAAACTGGGATACTTTAACCAACAATTATTGCCTTAATCAATAAACATGTTTTAGTATCTGATTAATCCAGTCATATTCCATGATACGTATTGAAAATGCATCTGTCTTTGTGGGGAAATGTCACGCCCTGACCGTAGAGATCCTTTTTATGTCTCTATATGAGTTTGGGTGGGCATTCTATGTCTGGTGTTCTATGTTGTCTATTTCTTTGTGTTTGGCTGTGTGTGGTTCTCAATCAGAGGCAGCTGTCTATCGTTGTCTCTGATTGAGAACCATATTTAGGTAGCCTGTTTTCCCACTTTGAGTTGTGGGTGATTATTTTCTGTTTAGTGTTTGTCGTCACCTTTCAGAACTGTTCGTTTGTCATGTGGTTGTTTTGTTAGTGTTCATATGTATTAAAGAAACGTATTTATGAATACTTACCACGCTGCACCTTGGTCCTCTTCTCCTTCTCCCGACGACAATCGTTACAGGAAAACATATCTTGTTTTGAAACACACTGACATTAAAATAAAATAGAATGCATCAAGCATTCCAAATTACTTCAGTTCTATAACTACTTAACTTTGCAAGTGTAATTGTTAAGGAGTGGCCTCCATATCCCGGTGTCAACGGAGGTGTCACGCACTGACCTTAGAGATCCTTTTTATGTCTCTATTTTGGTTTGGTCAGGGCGTGAGTTGGGGTGGGCATTCTATGTTTTGTGTTCTATGTTTTCTATTTCTGTGTGTTTGGCCGGGTGTGGTTCTCAATCAGAGGCAGCTGTCTATCGTTGTATCTGATTGAGAACCATACTTAGGTAGCCTTTTCCCACCTGTGTTTGGTGGGTAGTTATTTTCTGTTTTGTGTGTCTGCACCAGACAGGACTGTTTCGTTTGTTCCGTTTTGTTTTATTTTTTGTTCTAGTGTTCAGTTTTATAAAAAATCATGAACACGTACCACGCTGCACCTTGGTCCTCTTCTTCAAACAGCCGTTACAGAACTACCCACCAACAAAGGACCAAGCAGTGTGGTGTAATGGACTCGTGGACATGGGAGGAGATCCTGTACGGGAAGGGACCCTGGAGGCAGGCTGGGGAGTATCGCCGTCCACAGGAGGAACTGGAGGCAGCTAAGGCTGAGCTCAACATTACGAGGGAACACGGCTGGCAAGGAAGCCCGAGAGGCAGCCCCCCAAAGTTGTCTGGGGGGAGCACACGGGGAGTGTGGCAGAGTCAGGTTGGAGACCTGAGCCAACTCCCCGTGCTTACCATGGCGGGCGTCGTACTGGTCAGGCACCGTGTTATGCGGTGGAGCGCACGGTGTCTCCAGTACGCATTCTTAGCCCGGTGCGCTACATCCCAGCTCCCCGCATCTGCCGGGCTAGGGTGAGGATCCAGCCAGGACGGATTGTGCCAGCCCTGCTCTCCAGACCTCCAGTGCGTCTCCTCGGGCCAGGATATCATGCGCCGGCTCTAAGCACGTTTTCCCCAGTTTGCCAGGAGAACCCAGTGCGGCCTGTTCCAGCTCCCCGCACGTGCCGGGCTAGACTGGGCATTCAGCCTGGAAGAGTGGTGCCAAGGCTACGCACCAGATCTCCAGTGCTCCCCCACAGCCCGGTCTATCCTGTGCCTCCTCCAAGGACCAGGCCTCCAGTAGGTCTCCCCAGCCTGGTGAGTCCGGAGCTGCCAGAGTCGCCCTCCTGTCCGGAGCTGCCAGAGTCGCCCTCCTGTCCGGAGCTGCCAGAGTCGCCCTCCTGTCCGGGGCCCGCTGCGAGGGTCGGCGGTGAGGGTCCCCGCTCCAGAGGCGGCACCTAAGTGGGCCAAGCCTAAGGTGGAGCGGGGTCCACATCCCGCACCAGAGCCGCCACCGCGGATAGATGCCCACCCAGACCCTCCCCTATAGGTTTAGGTTTTGCGGCCGGAGTCCGCACCTTTGGGGGGGGGGGGGGGGGGTACAGTCACGCCCTGAACTTAGAGATCCTTTTTATGTCTCTATTTTGGTTTGGTCAGGGCGTGAGTTGGGGTGGGCATTCTATGTTTTGTGTTCTATGTTTTCTATTTCTGTGTGTTTGGCCGGGTGTGGTTCTCAATCAGAGGCAGCTGTCTATCGTTGTCTCTGATTGAGAACCATACTTATGTAGCCTTTTCCCACCTGTGTTTTGTGGGTAGTTGTTTTCTGTTTTGTGTCTGCACCAAACAGGACTGTTTCGTTTGTTCCGTTTTGTTATTTTTTGTTCTAGTGTTCAGTTTTATAAAAAATCTGTCACGTTCCTGACCTTATTTCCTTTGTTTAGTATGTGTTTAAGTGGTCAGGACGTGAGCTGGGTGGGCATTCTATGTTATGTGTTTCTATGTTGGGTTAATTGTATTTGCCTGATATGGTTCTCAATCAGGGGCAGGTGTTTTACGTTTCCTCTGATTGAGAACCATATTAAGGTAGGCTGTTCTCACTGTTTGTTTGTGGGTGATTGTCTTCCTTGTCAGTGTTTGTACCACACGGGACTGTTTCGTTTGTTTAGTCTGTACCTGTTCGTGCGTTCTTCGTTATATGTAAGTTCTCATGTTCAGGTCTGTTGACGTCATTTGTTGTTTTGTATAGTTTGTCAGTGTTCGTCGTTTCGTCTTCTTTAAAATAAATTCATCATGTATTCCACACAAGCTGCGTTTTGGTCCGATCCATGCTCCTCCTCAGACGAGGAGGAGAACAACCGTTACAGAATCACCCACCAACCAAGGATCAAGCAGCGTGGGAAAAAGCAGCAGCAGCGATCGCAGGATTTCTGGACATGGGAGGAAATACTGGACGGTAAAGGACCATGGGCACAACCTGGAGAATATCGCCGCCCTCGTGAAGAGCTGGAGGCAGCTAAAGCCGAGAGGCGGCGGTATGAGGAGGCAGCACGGAAGCAGGAGCAAAATCTGGACTACACGGAGAAGGCCGGAGCCCGCCTGGGATTCTCTGGTGCAGTGTGAGGAGGGATACCGGCGAATGGAGGCAGCACGACAACGCGGTAGGAAGCCTGTAAATCAAGCCCAAAAATTTCTTGGGGGGGGGGGGGGGGGGCTAAAGGGTAGTTAAGCGAAGTCAGGTAGGAGACCTGCGCCAACTTCCCGATCTTACCGTGGAGAGCGAGAGTACGGGCAGACACCGTGTTATGCGGTAGAGCGCACGGTGTCTCCTGTACGTGTGCATAGCCCGGTGCGGGTTATTCCACCTCCCCGCACTGGCAGGGCTAGATTGGGCATTGAGCCAGGTGCCATGAAGCCGGCTCAACGTGTCTGGTCTCCAGTGCGTCTCCTCGGGCCGGCATACATGGCACCAGCCTTACGCATGGTGTCCCCGGTTCGCCAACACAGCCCAGTGCGGGTTATTCCACCTCCCCGCACTGGTCGGGCTACGGGGAGCATACAACCAGGTAAGGTTGGGCAGGCTCGGTGCTCAAGGGAGCCAGTACGCCTGCACGGTCCGGTATATCCGGCGCCACCTCCCCGCCCCAGCCCAGTACCACCAGTGCCTACACCAAGCAACAGGCTTCCTGTGCGTCTCCAGAGCCCTGTTCCTCCTCCACGCACTAGCCCTATGGTGCGTGTCTCCAGCCCGGTACCACCAGTTCCGGCACCACGCACCAAGCCTCCTGTGCGTCTCCAGAGCCCTGTTCCTCCTCCACGCACTAGCCCTATGGTGCGTGTCTCCAGCCCATTACCACCAGTGCCTACACCACGCACCAAGCCTCCTGTGCGTCTCCAGAGTCCTGTGCGCCCTGTTGCTGCTCCCCGCACTAGCCTTAAGGTGCGTAACCTTAGCCCGGTACCACCAGTTCCGGCGCCACGCACCAGGCCTACTGTGCGCCTCAGCCGGCCAGAGTCTGCCGTCTGCCCAGTGCCGCCTGCACTGCCCGTCTGCCCAGTGCCGCCTGCACTGCCCGTCTGCCCAGAGCCGCCTGTGCTATCCGTCTGCCCAGCGCCGTCTGAACTGCCCGTCTGTCCCGAGCCGTCAGAGCCGCCCGTCTGTCCCGAGCCTTCAAAGCCGCCCGTCTGTCCTGAGCCTTCAGAGCCGTCCGTCAGTCAGGAGCCGCTAGAGCCGTCCGCCAGACAGGAGCCGCTAGAGCCGTCCGCCAGACAGGAGCAACCAGAGCCGTCCGCCAGACAGGAGCAGCCAGAGCCGCCCGCCAGACAGGAGCAGCTAGAGCCGCCCGTCAGCCATGACCAGCCAGAGCCGTCAGCCAGCCATGACCAGCCAGAGCCGTCATCCAGCCATGACCAGCCAGAGCCGTCAGCCAGCCATGACCAACCAGAGCCGTCAGCGAGCCATGACCAGCCTGAGCCGTCATCCAGCCATGACCAGCCAGAGCCGTCATCCAGCCATGACCAGCCAGAGCCGTCATCCAGCCATGACCAGCCAGAGCCGTCATCCAGCCATGATCAGCCAGAGCCGTCAGCCAGCCATGACCAGCCAGAGCCGTCAGCCAGCCATGACCAGCCAGTGCCGTCAGCCAGCCCGGAGCTGCCCCTCAGTCCGGAGCTGCCCCTCAGTCCGGTGCTAAGCCTCAGTCCGGTGCTGCCCCTCATCCCGGTGTTGCCCCTTAGTCCGGTGCTGTTCCTTAATCCAGGTGGGTTAATTTGGAGGGTGGCCATTGGGAGGAGGCTACGGAAGCGGGGATTGACTATGGTGGGGTGGGGACAACGTCCAGAGCCAGAGCCGCCACCGTGGACAGATGCCCACCCAAACCCTCCCCTATAGGTTCAGGTTTTGCGGCCGGAGTCCGCATCTTGAGGCGGGGGGTACTGTCACGTTCCTGACCTTATTTCCTTTGTTTAGTATGTGTTTAAGTGGTCAGGACGTGAGCTGGGTGGACATTCTATGTTATGTGTTTCTATGTTGGGTTAATTGTATTTGCCTGATATGGTTCTCAATCAGGGGCAGGTGTTTTACGTTTCCTCTGATTGAGAACCATATTAAGGTAGGCTGTTCTCACTGTTTGTTTGTGGGTGATTGTCTTCCGTGTCAGTGTTTGTACCACACGGGACTGTTTCGTTTGTTTAGTCTGTACCTGTTCGTGCGTTCTTCGTTATATGTAAGTT
Organism: Salvelinus namaycush; assembly: GCF_016432855.1. Taxonomy (NCBI): domain Eukaryota; kingdom Metazoa; phylum Chordata; class Actinopteri; order Salmoniformes; family Salmonidae; genus Salvelinus; species Salvelinus namaycush. The sequence continues at coordinate 842,144 of NC_052343.1, read as the reverse complement.
CTCATGTTCAGGTCTGTTGACGTCATTTGTTGTTTTGTATAGTTTGTCAGTGTTCGTCGTTTCGTCTTATTTAAAATAAATTCATCATGTATTCCACACAAGCTGCGTTTTGGTCCGATCCATGCTCCTCCTCAGACGAGGAGGAGAACAACCGTTACAAAATCATGAACACGTACCACGCTGCACCTTGGTCCTCTTCTTCAAACAGCCGTTACAGGAAGTGATGAAGTGAAAGTAAAAGGCAAGGTCTAAGTGACACAGTATTTGCAGAGCTCAGTCTGGGTGGCTCCATACACACCAGGAACAGGAATTCCCACAAGCTGGATAAACACGTACAAATGTTTAGGGAAAAAGGCCATGAGATAATCTATCTGTCATTCTTTAGCATGAACATCTTCAGGCTTATGGGTATATCTTATCATAGACATGTGTTTTAGCCATTCATTTGGGTGTGGATGTGTGTCGGCTATGTGATAAGACATCCCATAGACACTGGCTCTCATTATCACATATTATTGTATTACATTATGGAATTTTCTATTATCATTGTAGTTGATTGGGAAAATGTGTGGGTTTTTTTGAGGGGGGGGGGGAGAAGAAGAAGAGAGAGAACTCTGGTGTGTCAATGGAAGGGAGGGAGGGGGAGAACAGGGACGAGAGAGCGCCGGGCCAGACATTTTATGACTTGCAGTATTACTTTAGCTTGTTTTCTTAGAGGGCTGACTGTCACATCGAGATGGCTCAGGAAAGGCAGAAATAATATGTCAGTGTTTCTGAGGAGACAACTCCAACAGTGTTGATCCTAATAGATTTAGGCAGCTGGCTTGATGAATAATGGGCTAAATAGAACAAGCAAACATTTGCGTTTCTTTTCTTTTTGGTTGTTGATTTTGGTCCACATTACCACTATTTCACTTTGCATAGCTGAGGGTATAAATCTTAGGACTGTGTTTGGAATATGTGTTACTGTGCTACAGCCTCTCTCTTTCGCGTCAACCAAAGTCTGGTTGGCTGATCATTGTGTGTGTGTGTGTGTGTGTGTGTGTGTGTGTGTGTGTGTGTGTGTGTGTGTGTGTGTGTGTGTGTGTGTGTGTGTGTGTGTGTGTGTGTGTGTGTGTGTGTGTGTGTGTGCGTGTGTGTGTGTGTGTGTGCACATGTGTGGATGCCTGTGTATCTATCACATGTATGTGTTTGAGAGAGAGAGAGAGAGAAAGATCACTGCTGTCCACTGTTGTGCTGGTGGGGCAAGTCACTAAAACGCTCCAGTGACAGAGAATGAAAAGCTGTAATTCCTGCAGTGAAGTGAAGTCTGACTTGCTGGCGTGAAGGACTTCCTATCCATTGTTCTGGTGTCAAAGGGAATTAAAGGAGAGGGTCAGATATGGCTGGTAATAAGGACACAGTATAATGAGCAGGTGAACATTTAACAGATGCTCAGGGAGAGGGACTATGACAACCAAATCAAGCCTAGCAAAACCTTAGCATGGCAACTGGTGAGCAACAGTAATACAGCAGCTCTGCTGCCCATACATACAATACCAGGCAGATGGAAAACCTCGATTTTACTTTCACTGTCAGCCAATAGTCCCAGTCATGCTCAATAACCATGCCTTGTCCCCTCAGGATCCTCCTAAGGGATTCCACTAGCTACCAAAGGCTGATTGGGATTTTTTCCTGGATGGAAGTGATCAGCTCTCATATTGATAAGCAAAAGGAAGGAAGAGGGGCAGAAATCAATCAGCTAATGAAACAAAGCAATGCAATAAATCCGCAGGAGAAAAAGTGAAGTCATTCATTTGCATAGACAGGGTGATCCCCACCAACCACACGCATTGATTAGAAATGAGGTCTTGTGGAAACCCTTGTGGGGGTATCATATTAGGAGAGGAGAACAATGGATAGGGGTTATATACTCCGTGGAGAATTTGTGCTTTTCTGTGGCAAGAATATAGGTTGACCGGATCTCCTTTGACATTCCAAAGGCCTTGTCTCGTGGATTGTTACCAGTATGGCTGCGGGTGTGATCTTTTCCTTCTTTTTTATGAATAACATCCCATAGATTTTCCCCAGCAAGTTTACCCGAGCGTGATTATGATACTGAATACATCATAGCGTACAAAAAGGTCCTGGGCAAGGATCAGAGGTGCGGGCTAATGTTCCATTTCTATCAATACTGCTATTGTTAATCATGATTTGTAATCAATAGCACTGCCGTGAGTTGTCTTCAGTGATGCCTGTTAGAATGCATTTTGCCTGGCTGAGAGCTAGGGAGTTGGTGATGTACATGGGAAGGGGTATTACAATCTGTGTCTGTATGCAGATGAGCTCAGGTCTAGCTCTCTCCCTCTCAGCTTTAAACTTTTAGGTGAACCCAACACAGCCAATCCTATTCCTAGAAATCCACAGTCCTCTCATCATCTCGCTCCTAGAGGACAGGACATGTTGTACTTCTCTAATCATTTCATGTACAGAGAATTACTATTATTGCCATGACATGTAATATGATGTATTCTAACGACCCTGGGCCTGCCGTTGCATTACAGCGTGTATCGTGTACATTATAACGAAAAAGGGATGATCTCCTCTCGCCTGTCTTTTTCTCTTGAGCAATCTTTGATTGTTCGCACACACAACCCGAAACATTCTGCGCGTTTGAGCCGAAATCGAAAGGTGAAAAGCAGCGATACTCTGCACCAGTCAGGTCTCATCCGAGCCGCGGACACCGCATGCCTTTTCTGCAACCGTTTGGAGGAGGAAAAAAAAAGAGAGGAGGAAAGCGAGTGATGTGAGATTGACGACTTAAATACTTCATCAATCAATGCTGAGGCCAATGTGTTGTTTTGTGATTGGTGGAGAATTCAGGCAATCCATCTTTTTCTACCAGGAACTGGCCACTCAGGATTCCTCTCAGGTGCTCCCCATGTTATTCCTTTCTTTCTTGATTTCCCGGGTTAACCTGTGTTGTGAGTGTGGGGGCCGTGGAAAGGGCCACATGCACCATGCCTTCACCTGTCATTAGTGTCTCTGTGACATGTATGCTGCCGCCATAGGTCTATGTGTCCACTACGGCACACTGCAAAACATAAAACTCCAACACCCATCATTCCACTCTGCTCATGGGAGAATTTGTGGGCATGAACTCAACGGAGGTAACACAGCACCGTCCTGGTGATCAAAATGAGTTAATAGGCAGGGAACTAGGCTGGACAACTAGTTAGACGTTCCACTTCTAAGAAACCACCTTGCCTTTGATGAAGGGGTTGAAGAGCCTCAAGAAACAACTGGCACGAGATCTGTTAGATTTAAAAATATATATATATATATTTAAACGTTAATTCAATTAATCGATTTAGGAAATACAGCATGCCTCTAATAGCACAATATGACTCTTTCTCTCTCACGCCTCCCTCGCTCTCTCTCTCCCTTTCTTTCCCGTCTCCAGTTTCCTGTGGTTGTAGTATTACTGAAGCCCCTGGGTTTGGTCAATTAAAATACATCCCTTTTTCTGCTCCCCCAGAGTCCTGTGATAGAATAACTGTGCAAGGGGTTAGCTTTATTTAGCTCCTTGAGGAGATAGCCAATGTTGTGTCAGGCAGCCACTCACAGCTAAATCAACAAAACCCAGAAAAGAGGGCGAGAGAGGGGAGGGAAAAAAATCCCACAACATGTAAGCGTACGGTGCTCACTGCAGCACTGCAGCCCATGCTAAGCTCGGAGCTTGAACTGAAATCCTCTCACTTATCTCGAAATCCAAGATGAAATACTGTTAGATGTGCTGTGATCCCTGGAGTTGGGTGGAGGACTGTGGAGGGGAGATGAGTGTTACTGAGGGGATGAGAGGATGTGGGGACTGGACACAATGATATATCAGCAACGTTGTGAGTGTGATTGACTGTTATTTTGTGTGAATAGTACCTATGCTGTGATTTATTTGTGTGATTGTGTGAGTATGGTACAATAAGTATAAAACAAAAGTTTTCTAAATATTGGGTATTTGCAGTTGTGTCTGAATCGTTTATACTGTTCATTTGTGCTTACGTGCCTGTGTAACGTGCCATTTTGGACGTGTGTGTGAATGTTTTTGTGTGCGGTTTTGTACATGTGTGCATGTTTATATTTGCGCTCGTATGTGTGTGTCTGTGATTTGGCGCTCTAATGTTTTATGAGGGGGGGGGGGGGGGGGGGGGGTGATGATATTGAGAGTGTAGGCGTTCTTCATCTATACATAGCTGTGAGGCAAAGAGCAGGAAATAGAGTCATCGCATTTTGTTGTGCTTCACTGCACCTTCTTATTAGAGGGGAACAAAATATAAAATAATGACTGGAAAATTGCACGCTTGGTCCCATTATAATTAGGGAGATCACAGGATGCAATAATCCAACTATTTGACTTAAAAGCGAGCATAGGAATGTGTTAGAGGATGTACAAACTCACACCCCGTACAAGAACACACGTTAGACGCACTGTGGCTGTAGCTGTAAAATGTATATACAGTCAGGACAAAAACACACACACACACTGACTCGAGCATACACAGCTGTACAAACCCCATTTAGACATAGATGCACACACACACACACACACACTAACTCACATTACAACAACATACAAATAATTGAGAAGAATTTGCTGCTACATTAAGTTTAATGTGCTTGACATTCAGAGGGGTAGTAGGAAGCGGTACACAGGGAGATCAGAGGAGAGCATCCCTGCTGTATTTCTCTGTCATCAAAGCAGCGCAAGAGCCCATTTTAGGACCCGAAACCAAGGCCCTTAACAGTAATTAGCAGTCGCAAATGGACACAGGTCTGAGCTCTCAGCCGATTGGCCCACAGAGGGGTCACTAAAGGTCAACCCTCCCATATGGAATGATATAAACAATCATCTATAGACCACAAAATCAATCAATCCCTTTTAACGCTATCCACTTCCTGCTTGGACGCACCTAAGGGTAAGAGGTCAGCAGACAGAGAGAGAGAAAGTGTAGGGGGCCAGAGAGACCTGACATTGTTCAGGCACTGGAAACACTCGGTCACTTACATCTATGAGGTTGGTATCTTCTCTCTAAAACTCACAGTTGTTGTGAGCAAGACATGGAATCATGAACTGGAACATTTGAAAATGTCACAATGACAATGTGTACAGTGTATATATTATGTTTTCCTATGTTTTCAGCAAGCAGGGAAAGAGAAGTGAAAGTATGAAGCAGAGACAGTTGTGACTGTGAATGCTTCTACATACAATAAGGGAACTGGTAAAAAAGAGACCAAACCAACATCCACAGGTGATGCCTCTGCTATATATTCCTCTGAGGCAGTGCAATGGGAGTGGAGAGCATGAAGCTGCTACCTAGCTGGATTTGAACCTCCATCAACCAATGAAAAAACTAGACACTGTAAATTCATTCTGACACCATGGCAACCCTTTTCTGGTTTATGTGAGAACAGTATCTGAACAGGAATATAACTTTATCACGTGTTCAAATCATATTTCTCTCAAATCTTGATGTCTGAAATATCTTCCAAATCTAAAATGATTACCTCAGCCAGTAAATATGCAAACATAATTGCCAGATCAATTGCTTTTTTTCTTTCACTATTTTACGAAAGTAATATGTATTGTGTTGAGACGTAGTGTTGTCAATGAACCATTCAAAAGAACAAATTCTCTCAACATTATTCATATCTTGTTGTTTGGTAATGTGGTAAACGAAGAATGCCAGACATTTTTCCTTCCAGGGACACCTGTCTTTGTCAAAAATTATCTTTAATTAGCTAGATAGAAGAGAGTGAAGAGACAGTGAAGAGAGAGGAGGACAGAAAGAGAGAAGGAATTATAGAAACAAAGGCTTGAGGAATTGAATTGCCAGACCCTTTTCTCATTATCATTTATAGCCCCACCAGCAAGAGATAATGTTCCCATGACCCTGCACAATGCAGAGACATATTATTCAACCCTGGCTTCTATGAAATTCCTGCAAATAAAACCTTTGTCCTGGGCAACGGCTAATTATTTGACAGATTGCTCCCCCGCTGGCTAAGGTTACAGTGTGGAGTGCCCATGTTTTAGGCCCCCGCGCCCCCATCAGCCCCCACCCCACCGAGGGGCCACTTTGAGAAAATCCCAGAGGGCCTCATTCTTTTCAGGAGATTTTTCAGTCCCCCCCCTGCCTCCCCCTTCCATCTATCCATCCAAAATCAGGGGAGCGTGTGTGTGTGTGTGTGTGTGTGTGTGTGTGTGTGTGTGTGTGTGTGTGTGTGTGTGTGTGTGTGTGTGTGTGTGTGTGTGTGTGCATCCTAGCATGCTCATGTGCGTTGTTCCGTGTGCATGTGTGTGTGTGTGTTGTAAGGTGGGGGGTGGCAGGGCGGTATGTGTGTCAGTGACGGCAGTCATTTCATATTTTAAAGGGTGTTCTCAAGCAGAAATATATGTTCTTCCCAAGGAAATAAGTTTGATGGGGGAGGGCGAAAAGAAAGCACTTTTTTCCACCCTTTAGAATTGCCCAATGAAATATACATTTTATAAAATAAAATGTGTCAATGTATTATTATTGTATACATCAAGATGTATTATGCATATGATCATCCAATATTGTATATTTAATGCTGAATGAGACACAAAGAGATACTACTGTATTGTATTGCTGTAAGCTTGAGTTCCATTTGAAACCAAGATATGAAACATGACATGTTGAACATCAGCACACGAAGGGATTGGCTTTCACAGTGTGACATCAGTGACTGCCATTGGCCAATACAACAGTTTGTCATCAGTGTTGGGCTGGATGATCTAAAGAGATGGTTTTTGTTTTGAATTTTCTTCTCAAATGTCCAAACGTCCAAAACAAATGTCCAAACGAATGACGACTTTGACCAAATTGCAGGAATGATTACCCATCAATTGTCTCAACGTAATGATGCTTTTAACAGTCATTTCTATATAGCAATATGCTTGCTTTGCACATAAGTGTGCTTCAACATATTTCCACTTGAATGCAGAGAGAAAGGAAACGCATAAATGTGTCTGGTTGAAAATACAACAATATATATATATATTTTTGTACTTTGCAGCTTGGCCATATAGTGAGATCCAATTAAACTATTTTAGCTGCCATTTTGGGACCAACAGTAGTTGTTTGTGTCTGTGTTGTGTGGTGGCGTGGTTCTTTCCGAGGCTGTGCTCACCTGGCATGAACCCAACCAAACAGAGCCTGGAGTATTCAGTGCTCAACCTGAGTGAAGGTCACACCAGACCAGCCTTTCCCGCTCCCCCTCCCCAATGAGCAAACATATGGTCACGGAGCACCTTGAACAAGTTTGGTTGGCCAGACACACTAGTCCAGCCTGTAGAGAGAGATAGAGGCTAAAGCAAAGGGCTCTCACTAGCTAGCGAGAGCAGGACAAGGAAAACAGGTGTTATATCAGGTCATCGTTAATGTGTTTGTCGTCCACAGGCCCTGCTCTCACCTTAACCAAAACTTACCCAGTCCCACATAGTGGCAGACAAAGAGTGGTACACAACGTTACCGTCTCTCTCTCTCTGTCTAGTTTATATATATATATATATAAGTGGGTGTAATCATAAGGTACAGTATCACCCCCTTGTTCAAACACCCTCAGTAATAGCTTCCATGCTTCCTCTGTGCTAAGCTCATTAGTGATTGACCCTAAGGCATTAAGGAGAAAAAAAAAGAGACAAAATCTTTTGGATAATGGATGCGTGCTGTTTGGAGAGACAGTAAAAATAAACAGGTCTGCTTTGATAATGAATATGCTCTAAAGTTGAGCCCTGCAGAGTGTGAGTTCATCACACGGGTTTAGTCTAGTTCATAACTCAACATGGTGTGTCTTTGTGTCTATGTGTGTGTGTGTGTGTGTGTGTGTGTGTGTGTGTGTGTGTGTGTGTGTGTGTGTGTGTGTGTGTGTGTGTGTGTGTGTGTGTGTGTGTGTGTGTGTGTGTTTGCATATGTGTAAACATTCGAGGGGTGGGGGGATGATGACACACTGTTACATACTTTGTGAATGGGATCAGAGAGAGAGAGAGGGAACTCGGGTGTGTCAGTGTCCAGCTCATGTTTATGGAAGGCCGACTTCATTAGTCTCAAAGAGGAAACAAAGGAAGATGATTCCTGATAAAGTACCGTCCCTCATCTGTGAGGCCACCTCCTAACACATTAGGAATCTGTATGCTCAATTAACCACTGGCAGGCTCATTTTTCTCTCTCTCTCTCTCTCTTTCATTCTTTCTGTCGCTCTCTCTCCCCAGCTAGCAGATTTGGTTCCTTGGAAGTTGTGGGAACGTTTGTTTTTGGTTTCAAGAACTTTGAACGTTTCTTCAATGCAGTCGCAAAAACCATCAAGCGGGGCCTCCCGAGTGGCGCAGTTGTCCAAGGCCCTAGCTGTGCCATTAGAGATCCTGGTTTGTGTCCAGGCTCTGTTACAGCCGCGACCAGGAGACCCATGGGGCGGCTCACAATTGGCCCATCATCGTTCGGTAATAAAAATAAAATAAAACCATCCAGCACTATGTTGAAGCTGGCGCTCATGAGGACCGCCACAGGAAAGGAAGGCCCAGAGTTACCTCTGCTGCAGAGGATACGTTCATTAGAGTTACCAGCCAAAATAAATTATTAAAAACGGTCACAGTCACCTCTCTCAGAGGAGACTATGGGAATCAGGCCTTCATGGTCAAATTGCTGCAAAGAAACCACTACTAAAGGACATCAATAATAAGAAGAGACTTGCTTGGGCCAAGAAACACAAGCAATGGACATTAGACCGGTGGAAATCTGTCCTTTGGTCTGATGAGTCCAATGTTGCGATTTTTGGTTCCAACCGCTGTGTCTTTGTGAGACGCAGAGTAGGTGAACGGATGATCTACGCATGTGTGGTTCCCACCGTGAAGCAAGTAGGAGGAGGTGTGATGGTGTGGGGTGCTTTGCTGGTGACACTGTCAGTGATTTTTTAGAATTCAAGGCACACTTAACCAGCATGGCTACCACAGCATTCTGCAGCGATACGCCATCCCATCTAGTTTGTACTTAGTGGGGCTATCATTTGTTTTTCAATATGACAATGACCCAACACACCTCCAGGCTGTGTAAGGGCTATTTGACCAAAAAGAAGAGTGATGGAGTGCTGCATCAGATGACCTGGCCTCCACAATCAGCCGAACTCAACTCAATTGAGATGGTTTGGGATGAGTTGGACCATAGAGTGAAGGAAATGCAGCCAACAAGTGCTCAGCATATGTGGGAACTCCTTCAAGACTGTTAGTAAAGCATTCCAGGTGAAGCTGGTTGAGAGAATGCCAAGAGTGTGCAAAGCTGTCATCAAGGCAAATGGTGGCTACTTTGAAGAATCTAAAAGCTAAAATATATTTTGATTTGATTAACACTTTTTTGCATACTCCATGATTCCATATGTGTTATTTCATAGTTTTGATGTCTTCACTATTATTCTACAATGTAAATTAAGAAAATCCCTTGATTGAATAGGTGTGTCCAAACTTTTGACAGGTACTGTAAGTATTCAGACCTTTCCTAAGACTCGAAATTGATCTCAGGTGCATCCTGTTTCCATTGATCATCCTTCAGATGTTTCCTCAACTTTATTAGAGTCCACCTGTAGTAAATTCTTGATTGAATATGATTTGGAAAGGCACACAACTATAAGGTCCAACAGAGGACAGTACATGTCAGAGCCAATACCAAGCCATGAGGTTGAAGGAATTGTCCGTAGAGCTCCGAGACAGGATTGTGTGGAGGCACTGGTCTGGGGAAGGGTACAACATCATTTTGGCAGCATTGAAGGTCCCAAAGATCACAGTGGTGTCCATCATTCTTAAATGGAAGAAGTTTGGAACCACCAAAACTCTTCCTAGAGCTGGCCCCCTGGCCAAACTGAGCAATCCTGGCTTTGGCCAGGGAGGAGACCAAGAACCGGATGGTCACTCTGACAAAGCTCCAGAGTTCCTCTGTGAAGATGAGAGAACCTTCCAGAAGGACAACCATCTCTGCAGCACTCCACCAATCAGATCTTTATGGTTGAGTGGCCAGACTGAAGCCACTCTTCAGTAACAGAAACATGACAGCCCGCTTGGAGTTTGCCAAAAGGCTCTTAAAGACTCTCAGACCATGACAAACAAGAATCCCTGCTTTTGAAACCAAAATTGAACTCTTTGGTCTGAATGCCAAGCGCACCGTCTGGTGGAAACCTGGCACCATCCCTACGGTGAAGCATGGTGGTGGCAGCATCATGCTGTGGGGATGTTTTTCAGTGTCAGGGACTGGGAGACTAGTCAGGATCGAGGGAAAGCTGAACGGAGCAAAGTACAGAGATATCCTTAATGAAAACCTGCTCCAGAGCACTCAGGACCTCAGACTGTAGTGAAGGTTCACCTTCCAACAGGAGTGTCATTAGGACAAGTCTCTAAATGTCCTTGAGTGGCCCAGCCAGAGCCTGGACTTGAACCCGGTCAAACATCTCTGGAGACACCTGAAAATAGCTGAGCAGCGCGCTCCCTATCCAACGTGACAGAGCTTGAGGGTCTGCAGAGAAGAATTTGAGTTATTCCTGAAATGAATGTGTGCCAAGCTTGTAGCGTCATACCCAAGAAGACTCAATGCTGTAATCACTGCCAAAGTACTGAGTAAACGGTCTGAATAATTATGTAAATAAGATATTTCAGTTTAAACATTTTTTATAAATTTGCAAAAATGTTTTAAAAAAACGGATTTTCTTTGTCATTATTGGGTATTGTGTCTAGATTGATGCATGAAAAAAAGTATTGAATCAATTTTAGAATAAGGCTGTAACGTAATACAATGTGGGAAAAAAGTCAAGGGGTCTGAATATTTTCAGAATGCACTGTTTGTAACTCTTTCCTGCAGTCAATTACCAAAAGTGCCCTCTTTGGCCTCAGGGTGGAATGTTATTCATATTTTTCATAATTTCATAATTAATAAAGATTGTAAAAAAGAAAACTGACAGAAATCTGGTGTTTCTATGTCAAACAGTTGTGTTATATTTCAGTGTGCTTTGATGTATTGTATATAAAGTGTAATATTGGGTTTCAAATTCAATACATTCCAACTCTATATCTGACATGGTAAAGTTGTCTTATTTAAGCCCATAACCATGTTTTGTTTCAAAGTAGATTTGTTAAAGATTACCAAGAATTACTCTGTTTGACCTGATTTAGCCCATTACACTAAAAGGTTAAATAACGTTCTTCTCTGAATGTTACTAAAGTTTTCTTGTGGTTTTTATGGAAAGTTTTCTTAACGTTTAAAATAACATTCTTAGAATGTTCTCTGAACGTTACTAACGTCTTCTTAACATTCTCTGAAAAATGTGAGAACATAAATGTAAATAGAACCATGAGGAAACCTGTAGGAATCGTTATGCTGAAGTACTGAAATTCCCACAGAATGACGTTGTTTCTTTATGTTCTCTAAACTATTTGAGAATATTCCCAGTGTCAAACCAGATGTTCCTAGAACATTACCAAATTTGAAATGAAATGTAACCTTGTTTGAACTATCAGGAAATGTTCAGTTAAAGTAATGAAATACGAAGAAAATACGTGTTTTTTTGTAAAGTTCCTTAAACGTACTGAGAATGTTCGAAAGACAAGCAACTATCCTGCACTATTCCCAGAAATGTGTGGGAAGGTTGTATGCAAAATACATATGGTACTCAGAACGTTATGTGCTAACTGGGTCTATTTTGCTTTCTCTTTTCTCTACACTCTCTTGCTCTCTCTCTCTGTCTCTCTCTCTTAATTTTTTTTATCTCACCCAGTCTGTTTCTTTTCCCTTCAAAAAGTGTTTCCTCTCAGTGTCCATTAGTTTGTCTCATGAGCTTGACGGACACTACATTTTGCTACTTAAATATTCCTTATCAGGTTGGTGATTGGTGGAGTGATTCTCATCCTGTAAGTATTATTTTGTAATTCAACTGTGGATGTGGGTGGTCAATGATTAAAGTTGGAAACCGAGACACAGACCATGGCCATGTCCCTCCAATTCCCTCTACTCGCTCTCTCTCTCCACACACACACTACCCTCCCCTACCCCTGACCACACACGCACACTCATCCCTCCCTGCACGTTTCCCCTGTTGAGCCAGCCTGTCACCTGGGGATCCTTATCTCCCCATGAGTGACTGTGAAAAATGACAAGTGTGAGGAGGACACACGGAGGATGATGGTGGCGGTGATACGCACCGCCGTCTGATTAGCGAGGTGAAGTGCCGCTCTTTAAAAACGCAGGGGTCAGGGTTATGAGACCTCCATCCAACACTTCACCACACTTCACACGCCCAACTTTTTTTATGGCCTTTTGCTCTCTCTCTCTCTTTTGGCATGCAGCTGGCTGAGCACTTCCTTCTTCCTGTGGGGTCAGCAGTTCACTGTGCTGATAGAGACCCTGATATGTCCATTCATTTATAAGACTAGAGCCCTCACATGAGGGGAGACATGACGTCTGCATCCTGGCTACATCACCCTCTCCTCTCCTCTCCTCTCCTCTCCTCTCCTCTCCTCTCCTCTCCTCTCCTCTCCTCTCCTCTCTGTCATTTAGCCTAGGTCATTTCCCGGTCACAATTTAGCGTGTTACCTCCACCCCAGGATAAATTATACAACAATAGTCTCAACATTTTCTGATGTTCATTGCTTAGTGCAATCTGGTCAACAACATGTTGTGTGTGTGTGGGGATGAACACAGAACGACAGACTGGTCCAATCTGGTCAGAACTAGAATGGGCCCAAAGAGAGGTGCTAATCATAACTCTGAGCTGGTCTTGTTGTGCTGCTGGCTAATTACCGCCATTATGTAGATGCAGAGTGCTGCTGATCAGTGTAGCTTGCTGTGTGTTTATGTATGGCAATGTGTGCGTGTGTGTTTTTTTGTGTGCCGTGGTGGCAGGGCCGATTAAGAGGGAGATTAGCTGGCCGTCCTGAGGAGGGGGGCGGGCTAGGGGGGCGAGAGGGGGGGTAGCGAGGGGCGTCCCTCTCCTGGAGACGAGCCCTGACCTTCTCATTTCATCCTCATTAGTATCTCATGTCAACAGAGCAGCCGCTCCTTAATCATCTGCTATCATCCCTGCACACACTCAGAAGCACTCATACACACACGCATACACACAGACACGTGCACACACACACATGCTCAACAAAAATCCCACTCACGCAAAAACAGACACAGATGTAAACAACCAATGCCGAGACACAAACTAAAAGATTTATACCATATTCACACACCTTTAATTGTATGTGTGTGTGACCTTTATTTAACTAGGCAAGTCAGTTAAGAACAAATTCTTATTAACAAGGACGGCCTACACCGGCCGAACCCGGACGACACTGGGGCGCTGTCCTATGTGACTCCCAATCATGGCCGGGTTGTGATACAGCTTGGATTCGAACCAGGGTGTCTATACTGACACCTCTAGCACTGAGATGCAGTGCCTTTGACCACTGCACCACTCAGGAGCCCAAATCTGTGTATGTCATGAGAAGACAACGTATTCGATGAGGATAATAACAGCCTGTTATTTCATTGTAGTTTACTGCCTTGGGCCAAGCATATATGTCTATTTATTGAATAAATAAGTGATTCTCTCCTTTTGATGTTGTTTTCTGTTCTATGTCAGAGACTGGGCTCGTCTGTCTGGGTCGGCCTGTGTGCCATAGTGGAGCCCAGTGCAGGGTGAGGGGGCTAGGGGACAAACAGGGCCCAGGCAGGGGCGAGGAGGGTGAGGGGACTGGGGGCTCGTGGTGCCAGCACAAATGAGCCCCATTCATTTCCCCACGTCGGCATATGGTGGCCCATTGTCCTCGGCCACAGAGGCAGAAGTGATGCAATTTGTTGGCATGTCCTGTCATGTCATAAACTGCCCATCCCACTGAGGCCCCGGCAGGACAGCAGAAGAAAAGCAAGGGCAGCTTGTTTCACCGAGTTTCACAGCTTCACATGTGTCCTCTGAAAACAGCAGTGGCTCAGACACGCACGTGCACGCATACGTACGCATGAATGCACACGTGCGCACGCACAAAGACACCGACATGGACATATCTGTAATGCTTACCCAGCACTTGCTATAAATATTTTGACATCAAGACTAAATTTGACCTCTCTCCTCAAAGAATAACGTGTATTTCAATCAGAGAGCAAATCTTGCGGAGGATTATAGCATATCTATGTCAATCTCCATTCTCCATGTTATCTCAACGGAGGGGTTTTGCTGTAGTTACAGATGGGGTCATGCAGAGTATTAAGATTTGATCACCGTCTTATTTACATGATTCTTCTGAGTCGGTATCCTGAAATTAAACTGTGCATGGCTCACAACAACAACGACAACAACGACATAATCAAAAACAACGGTAAGAATCAATTAAGACTCTATGAGCTACTTCACTCTTGAACCCATGTCGTTTCATTATTTCACCATGCCAAGCAACTCACAGCAAGCTACTCTCTGTCTGACAGGGGAGGGAACGAGCCTTGTGGAACTTCCTTAAAAATTGAACTTTTTGACAGAGGTGCACAATACATGCAGCAAAAACTGTGTCAGAAGTGTCTAGACAGTAGCACGTTCAGCTCAGACAGAGGAAAGCATGCGATCGCAGTCACACACATAGATATGGCTGATGTGTTGAAAGAAGCTTGGATGACACAGGTCAAGTGTCACTGAACCCATTTCGCACTTACATTGTGTGTGGTGTGTGTGTGTGTGGGGGTGTGTGTGTGTGTGTAGGGTGGGGGTGGGGATCTGTGTGTGCATGCGTGGCACTCAATGCCGCCGTGTCAAACAGAGATTTGGATCTTATTGTCCACACAGCTTGCTCTCCTACCTTCCTCTCTGAAAGACAGCGGGGTCTCTCAGAGTCAACACAGAGAAGAAATGAGACAGAAAAATACCCAAACACACAAAGAAAACTTGGCCAACTCCCCAACTGTAGAGATGAATGACTTGTCTGAAGGGTTGAACACTTTTTTCAATGGTGTGAGGAACAAGTGGTCCAGAGAGACTCAGTTACAAGTGCGTTACAGGAGCAGGGAGTGACATCATTAATATTGGATCAACTGAAATGCTGAAGTAACAGAGTGGGTATATTTGCCTTAGATAGACTTCATCTAAGATGATACAGTAAATAGCTGTAATGCAAAAGCATAGTATCATAGGTATATCTATGACCTATGACGCGGTGGGTTTAGTTGTCAGCTTTTGCATTTAGTAATTGGGCAGACGCTCATTTCCAAAACACAAAGTCAAGTCAAATCAAAATCAAATCCCAATGTGTTTTATAAAGTCTTAACAGACGCGGTTGTTTGGGTGGTCAAAAATCCCACTGGAGACGCTGAAGAGATGATAGATGACTTCAACGGTGAAGAGGTGATCTCCTTTTTTGTCCCCTCTGTCCCCCTCGACCCCAGACCCCCGATCTACCCCCATACCCAGCCAAGCCACAAGCCCCAGCCACCAGTCCAGGCCTGTCACTGGCCTGCTCCCCATGTCTATCACTGGATGATGGATGGGGTGGGAGGTCTTGACCTCAACTCCCCAGAGTTCACAGATCTCATCAGCGCTGCAGACACCTCCAGCCGACGAAAGACAATGTCCCAAAATCATGTCTTTAAAGTGGGACAATCTGAAGAAGAAAAAAAAGACATTAGACACTGGTCTTCATCTACATGTGGTGACAGTACAAGCGGTGAGGTCATGTTTTTACAATATGCATATTAAACAAACAATTCAGCAAAATGACATCATGAAATATTTGTTTCCTTATCTTGGAAGCAGTCTATGGACGACAAGGTCTACTAAATCTATGGGAGAGACTGCAATCCACACATAAACTAACCACTGCCACCAAATGCTAATATTAGATACATCAAATGTAAATCATTTGATGTATCATACAATCTTACATTTAGAAGGAGCATAGCCTGGGTGAGCTGTAATCCTGGAGGTCTGGGAACATTTAAGACTAAAACACATGTTTTCAGCCACACAACTGGCCCGCCAGGTAAGATGGGGTGTCTAACAGTAGACTCCTACAAGTCTTTTAAGCTACAAGAAGTCAGAGAACCCAGCCAGCCAAGTCTACAACCGCCACCAATCTGACCATGTTTCAGCCAGAGGAGGAATCTCCGCTTCTCCCTTCGGTCCTGCGTTACTACGACGGCGAGATAGATTGATCTGCTAAAAAGACACAGAGAAATAAATAAATAAACAATGCACAATAGCGTCAAGTTACAACCCACTGACACCGAGCATAGATCATTGTTATTTCCCGCTTTTGCAAAAATATCTAATTCCCCTTATTTAATCAAGAGACTCCTTCTCCTTAGCCCGAGAACCACTGCGCCCGTCCGTCCCGCTCGTCACCCTCAGCCGTGATTTACGGCGCCCGCTGCCTTTATGAGTACCTGTTTCATTTTCCTGTCGCTGCTCTGACACCTAAAGTGATAGGAATTTTATGCTTTTGATAACTGTATGAGTTTCGCTTTGGCCTGGGATTCATGTCCCTGTCAGCGGTCGATAAATAACGGCTAGCGCCAGCGCCATGACTTCCAGAGGAGACATCCACCAGATGGGATTTGGCTGGGGAGGTAGGGAGGAGTAGGGAGGGACACACATGGGGCTATGGAGAGAAGAGGAGGGAGAGGAGAGAGGATGGGAAGAGAAATGCGTCAAATAAGCCTGGATCCTTCTAAAGGTCATGTCTTACATGAGCGGAAGTGCATATGTTATCGTGTGTCATCTCTTCGGAATTCATAACTGGGCCTTTCATATGAACATTTTGAGAATGTCGTAGAGTGATGTCATGCGCTGACAACAGTGTGATGCAACTCAAGAGGCACACTGAGAACTGACGCGCAGGTCACACAGCACATGCACTGCGTCCGCATACAAATGTACAGAGAAGCTGAGAGTTTTGCTTAGGAGCTTTCATGATTATTTCATGAAACAATACCTTCCTTGAACTAATGTTTATGGACAAATGCCATCGGAGCAGTGCTTGACTTGGCCTGAAATAGGTGCCGGTACTCATTTTGGGTGCCGGTAGTGTTTACATTTAGGTGCAGGAGCTCGACAATACTTTTTAGTTCAAATTCATTAAGAGGTGCAGGAGATCAAGCAGAATAAAATGTGAGTTGCCGGTACTCAGCTCTGGTGAGCTCCTGCCTAAGTCAAGCACTGAATTGATGTAAGATCTGACCATGACTGGTCTTGTTATAGGAATGTTGTATTATATATATATTTTTTGGAACGTGTATGTGCCTTTAAGAAAAATGTGGTCATAACAATGTGTACAATACAGTCAGCAAGCTTCCTGTCTGTTTTTATTTGTGCGTTATGACACTACTAACATGTATCTTTCTAGATAATAGCAGTTAAAAGTGGGAACTGAAAATTGGGATTTCAGAAAACACAGGCAGTGCATGGCGCCCCGGGGTGGATTTGAAAGTGTCTTGCAAAGAGAGTTGCGTAAATTCCCTCCAACCTATTCTCACCCCCTGTCCCTCCCTCACAACCGTCCTCCGGTCTACCCGCTCTACCCCCTTCCCTCGACCCCTCGGGAACCTCATTTCAATCTGTCCCGGCTGTAAAATGTGTGAGAAAGTAATACACCAAAAATGCTCATATGCATATGAAAAATCATCTTGTGAAAGGGAGCCTGGGATTAGGACAGGATAGATTTATACTAAGCTTTACACATTCCTTTGACACATTTGCAGTTTCTGCATTGTTGCCCAAGACCTCCTGGTTACTTGGGCGATGACATTAAACTGGGTGAAAATGGCTTATTATGTGCGATAAATTCAAAACAAAGTTGACGCACTGTACCCGGCGAGTACATCTAAAGAGTGGGGAGGAAATGTCAAGCATTTCAAAAGGAACCTTCTGTAAATTGTGTTTATGGAGACTATAACGAATCTCTCCATGGCAAAAGGTCTTTGTTGGAAACCCTGCTGGTCCTCACTGAGTGAATATTATGAGGAGTTGGGTTGAAAAGAGGGAGGGAGCTGGTGTGCGTGTGTGCGTGTGTGCGTGTGTGTGTGTGTGTGTGTGTGCGTGCGTGCGTGCGTGAGTGCGTGCATGCGAGTGTGTTTGTGTGTGGTGTCACGATGGGGATTCAAAATGAAAAAGAAAAGAGAAGGTTGAGACAAGAATTCACTGCTAAAGGGGTGTGAACTGGCACTGCCACTTGGCTTGAGCACAATGCATGGAGGGCTGGCATGGCCCAAAGGCCCTCTGACACAAGCAGCCCACACCACAGAGGTGCCACAGAGAGAGAAGGGTGGGAGGAAATCACAGGAACCAAGGGGAAATTGAGACAGACTTGTCTTGCAGGTGTTGAGATAATAAACTAACAAATGATGTAATTGTTGTAGCATTTGGGGAGGAGGGGTCTCCCTCAGATGGGGGAAGTGTGGATCAGAAATCTGGAGGGAGACACTCAAACACAAACACACTTGGTGAGATGCAAACACACACACATAAACACACTTGGTGAGATGCACACACACACACACACACACTGGGAGGGACACATACAGGCACACATAAGCAAACACAAGCACAACCACACACACAAACACAATTGGTGAGATGCACACACACACACACACACACACACACACACACACACACACACACACACACACACACACACACACACACACACACACACACACACACACACACACACACACACACACACACACACACACACACACACACACACACACAGGGAGAGACGCACACACACACACTTGGTGAGATTCACACACACACACACACACACACTGGGAGAGACACGTACACACACACACAAGCACACACACACAAGCACAAGGACAAACACACACACACACACACTAGGTGAGATTCACACACACACACACACTGGGAGAGACACGTACACACACACACAAGCACACACACAAGCACAAAAACACACACACACACACACACACACACACACACACACACACACACACACACACACACACACACACACACACACACACACACACACACACACACACACACACACACACACAGTCAGTCACATTTACACTAAATGATTCAGAAACATGAGTAGAGCCTATCCATATTCTCCAGTGAGAGTGTGTGGAGGATATATTTGGAACATCACACTTTTAAAAGCATGAGCTTGAACTCCCCTGGGTCATTTTCTGCTCTGGTCTTAATTGAGAGTGTTCTGGAAAAATCATTACTATATTAATGATTTAACACAAAGTAACTACCTGCTTTTTCCAAGAGGAAAGGGAGATTTGCTTCCAGTCAATACCCCATGCACACTCATTATAAGGGGAAAGTTATAGTAATTAGGCAGACACCAATAACTTTTAATGATCTTTGTTTTTAATTGCATATTATCGGGTTGCACAGTCTCTGTGTTTATGCCCAAATGTGAGACAATAGTGAGGGGAGGAGCAGATTAAAGAGAAATGGCACCTGCATCGTTTTTACCTTAGCAACAACAGTAGCACGGCTGATTCTCTCTACTGTGCAACCAAGAGGCTAGATGCATGAGCCTGTCATTATAGCCACTACCTTTCCCTCGACTCTCTCTCCTTCTCCCTCCCTTCCTCCCTCGTTTGCCCTCTCTCTTTCTAATTATGTTTCTAGTGTCTATACTGGCACTTAGTGGGGCTGTAACTTTTGTGGAACTATGCACTTCTTTGTGTCTCGTCGGAAGGAGCGGAAAAACAACAACATCGATAACAACACAAGGTATGTCTAAAACGTATTACAAAATACCAAAATACTGACTGGGGACTGATCGGGTCATTTTCAATCTCCAACTATCGCTCAAAGAACAGGCAGAATAGGGCCTCCCGGGTGGCGCAGTGGTCTAGGGCACTGCATCGCAGTGCTAGCTACGCCACCAGAGTCTCTGGGTTCGCGCCCAGGCTCTGTCGCAGCCGGCCGCGACCGGGAGGTCCATGGGGCGAAGCACAATTGGGCTAGCGTCGTCCGGGTTAGGGAGGGTTTGGCCGGTAGGGATATCCTTGTCTCATCGCGCTCCAGCGACTCCTGTGGCGGGCCGGGCGCAGTGCGCGCTAACCAAGGGGGCCAGGTGCACGGTGTTTCCTCCGACACATTGGTGCGGCTGGCTTCCGGGTTGGAGGCGCGCTGTGTTAAGAAGCAGTGCGGCTTGGTTGGGTTGTGCTTCTGAGGACGCGTGGCTTTCGACCTTCGTCTCTCCCGAGCCCGTACGGGAGTTGTAGCGATGAGACAAGATAGTAATTACTAGCGATTGGATACCACGAAAATTGGGGAGAAAAGGGAATAAAATAAAAAAATAAAATAAATAAAATTTAAAAAAAGAACAGGCAGAATAAAAAACACTTTTGATAGACCTATTCCAGTTTCGTAGCACCAGTATACGTTCGTAAGTCTCCCCACAATAAGAACTAAAGAGCCATAACCCACCAATCACCCCCGAATCATCGCTGACTCTCAGAGACAGCCTGTCTTTGTCTGTTAGAGAGGAGCAGAGAGGTGCTCCCCCCCCCCCCCCCCCGAAATGAAAGAGAAATATGAATATGAATGAAAATCTAAAATGAAGGACTGATGAATGGCCATCTGTTAGCTCGTTCGGGGGAAGTGGACTACTCAAAGCAAAGCAGTGCAGGGAGCGAGTGACCGAGAGTCTGAGAGTCGGGGGGATAGAGAGAGTCCAGGAATGCCCGGCTGGCACTCCAGTGCCACTCTGAAAAAAGTGAGCCAAGAGCCCTCCTCCTGGTGCCCCACATCCCCTCCTCCCTCCCCTCTTCCTCTCCTCTCTCGCCCCTTATATCTCCTCTGCTCTCAGAGAGACACTGTGGCAGGTTGTGGACTCAATCACTCCCCTGTCAGGTGATTCTCAGAGTGTTCGTCGTAATGTAATCTTCCGCTCACACGTACCATATTTCAATTACGGCCGCCATAGAGAAACAAGCTGCGTATTCAAATCACCCAATCACCTCGTCGTCGCCGTCTTCCCTGAACAATGTCAACTGTAAAAGAACCGACCGCCAGCTGAAGGCAATTATGCCATGTTGTCAGAGCCAATTATGATAGCTCTCTCGGCGGCGGTTATGCCACGAGCAGGGGAGTGTTCAGGAACATTTTAATGACAATATGCTTGCGGTCCATTATAGCGTGCCACCCCCAGCCACCCCCTCCCTTTAATGCCATCTCAGAGTGAGTCCACGGTGGGGACCATTAAACCTGATAGGAGCACATTATGGCCCCTCTCAAGGGCCACACTGAGAGGACTGGGAGAGTCTCACTGGGAGATGCTGGGCAGGGCAGAGCGGGGATGGCAGGATGGCAGTCATCTCCCCCACATGTTCTTCTAGCTGCAGCCTGGCAAGAAAGAGGGAGAGCTGGGCTCAGTGGGCTGGTCCTCCCAACAACCTCACTGCATAGGGGACATACCCATGCTGCCACAAGCCTCAGAGAGAAAGAGAGAGAGCGAGAGAGGGAGAGAGAAATATATATATATATATATATATATATAGAGAGAGAGAGAGAGAGAGAGAGAGAGAGAGAGAGAGAGAGAGAGAGAGAGAGAGAGAGAGAGAGAGAGAGAGAGAGAGAGAGAGAGAAATACAGTAGAGGGAGTGGAAGGGCATGTTCTGTGTCTCGGTTTCCAACTTTAGTCAACGACTCTTCCCAGTGTTGAATGCATTCCCTTTGTTGTGTAAAGGAATTCTCCCAAGCATAGTCTTTTATTCGACACATTATACAGGCCTTCTGTATTGGATGTGCCCGTTTAATAGATTTTAAACTGGAATATATGGCATACCTATGAATATACATGTTTTGCTTCCATATGTATAACCCAGTTACTGATTTAAAACCCCCTGTTCTTCAACACCATCATGCGATTTAGAAAGGCTCCCTCCATCTCTCCTTGGGTTTATGTACATGTCTGTGTCAAACATGCCTTTCTTAGGGGTAGGTAGAGGTTGACAGGAGAAGACATCACCACAGTTCCTGTGAGATTGCTAATCCGACCACATATATTAATGCATCACAGCCCAGAGAAGAAAAAAAAAGCATGTTTTATATGGTGTTGTATTGGGTGTCTGGCTGAGAGAGAGAGAGAGAGAGAGAGAGAGAGAGAGAGAGAGAGAGAGAGAGAGAGAGAGAGAGAGAGAGAGAGAGAGAGAGAGAGAGAGAGAGAGAGAGAGAGAGATGTCGACCGGATTATAAGGCCTGTGGTGGTGAGAGATGAGGGATGGCCGTCTTGTAAACAAGTGACAAGCGTCCTGGATGACAATTCCTAATCCATCATAGTGCTGTCACTGCTGTGACCGGAGAGGTGACGAACAGGACCTGGGAGAGAAGGACAGGGGGAGGGATTGAGGAGGGGGACAGCTGCTGTGTGTTAATCCACATCATCATTTGAAAAGCTGTCCCACATGGCTCCTGGACATGGGCGAGAAAGGAAAGAAACACTTATTGAAAACATTGAGGATATACAAAATATAGCCTTGGAACACTAAAGTGACACCCCTCCAAGGACACTTCGTGAAATTGAGCTGTTGAATACCATACAAAATGTATAAGTAAACCCTTGATTCATGTTTGTTGGACACCGTACCTGAAAAGCATAAAGCAGTCCGAGTAATATTGTTCTGTACTACTTGAAGGCAGCTAACTCATCAAAGATCCACCCCAGCCTCTCAGCACATAGTGGTAATGACCCCAAGAACTATATGACATTATGGGGCATGCTGTCTTATGAGTTGGAGTATGCTGGCTCTTCCAATATAAGTATGTGCTTCCCTCCTCTCTCTTCTTCTCTTTATACACACTGTAAAGCTGTCATTCATCTCTCTCTCTCTCTCTCTCTCTCTCTCTCTCTCTCTCTCTCTCTCTCTCTCTCTCTCTCTCTCTCTCTCTCTCTCTCTCTCTCTCTCTCTCTCTCTCTCTCTCTCTCTCTCTCTCTCTCTCTCTCTCTCTGCTTCTTGCTCTCTCGTTCCCATTTGTCTAACTCCGTATTTTAATTTTTTTGCAATTACTAAAAACTAAAACGATATGATAGTATAAATCTAGTTCTTCTCTGCACGGCTCATTGGTTTAGTAAGATCTACATGTTGGGTAAGGGCACCCTCATTTTACTCTCCTCTCCTTTTCTCTCTTAATGCCCTGCTTCCCTGCCAAACCGGGGTTTCCGATTGGGCTTCAATAACACTTTTGATGTGGACAGCGGCCTAGAGTGTCGGAGTGAAAGGCAGGGGGCGGTGGAACAAACACAATGGGCTGACCTTCAGCCTGCATCTGCTCAGAGAACACACTAAATGGTCACATTGATGCTCATGTTTAGCTCTTTGCTAAGGGGCCTGATGGAGCCGACAGTGATCGGGGACACAGTGAGGGTCTGGGCCTCTGCCAGCTAGCTAACCCAGGGACAAATTGATTTAATCAAAGCCAGCTCCAATTACATTCATCCTAACCTTGCATTGCTATAAGCATTTATGAAATCCTATGAACTTCTTATGAATGTAGTATGTATGGTTTATGAATGCATTATGAAGTCTTTATGTAGGTACCCTTCAAAATAAAGTGTTACAATGAGCGCTCTTTGCTGTAATTTTTCTTTTATTCTGTTTAGTGGTTGTCAAGTGCTGTGCTTGTGCTTAGCAATAACGTGTTTGAATTGAATTCAGTCCAATATTTTCTCCGTAAAGACGAGTAAGTAGTGATGAATGGTGCTTATATCAAACCTAATTACATTGACTAATCGTGTTGCTTCACATTGTTAATGCCAATAGACTTGAGTCATTCACATGACGGCCTTCAGTCCAGTCGGCTCTCGCTTTGTTTATACACGTACACACAGAGACTGCATCAATGTGGCAAGCGGCGTCATTTGTGTTGACTTATAAAGGTGACTTAAAACCCTTTTTCTTGATAAAATAAACATAATCATAATGAAAACATGTGCTATAGACAAGATCAGTATAGTTCATTATAAATCCTTCCCTGCAAACTTGAAGGACAGCGTGAATCGTTATTTTTTTAAAGTGCATTGTAACTATCAGGCATAGAAAACAACAATCTCCCATGGAAACTTACATTCTATACGCGAAAGGTAAGGAGACTCTGGTAAGCCTCTAACCTAAAATTATATGCAAAACAAAGACGAGTCACAAGTTACATATCTCTGACATACAGTACTGTATCTATCCTTTCAGAACCTGCCTATGCATAAACCTGAACTTGAACCAGATTTTATGGCTGAAGTAGCATAGTTTAACCCTTGTGTAGTCTTAACATGCTGTATGCTCCCCTTGTCCTTCGGGTAAAAAATGACCCGCCTTCACTAAACCCCTCAAATAAAGCAGCTTAATTGAATTAAACCCCAAATCTGTTTTGCATGAAGAAACAACCTGTCATTCATCACAAACGTAGAATATCTGGGTTTTCCCTCCCTCGCAGAAAGACTGCATTTCATCAGTGGACACCACTCGTTTTTATTACAACACACCTGTCATAATTGTTCTCTTTACTAACGTAGAGGTTTATTATTATTATTGCTAAAGGTACTGCATAAGTGTAAACATAATTTTTTTTGCAAGAGATAGCACTTGTATATCCTAAGAAAGTAGCAGAAATGCGCAGAAAGTAATTTTTTATGCATTTTATTGAAGGGAAACAATAACAGTCTTGAACTTTTTTGGCAACATAGTGATATATTCTTATATACTGTACAATGAGGAATTCAACTACAAAATACTAGTTTTCTCCCATTTTTTTTAACCATTGCCCCCACCCACAAGGTGTATAAACAACAACAGTAAATAATAATAAAATAAGATAATAGATACAAAACCAAAACATGAAGAACATAAATCAATCAACTCTAATTAGCACATGTAGGACAGTATGCACGTGTGTGTGCATGGACTTTGCAGATGTATTTCTTACATGTGCAGCACATAATATTTGTTTTACAGTCCTTCTTTGGGGGCAGAATTGGCATCTCCTCCTCTTGCCTGCCCCAGCTGCAGCTTCAGGTGGATCATGACAAGATTCAGCCCCCTGAACAGCTTTCACAAGCGCTGCAGAGGCTGCTGTGCGGGGAAGGCGCTCCCTTCTTTGAATGTGACTTTCCCAGCTGCTCCAGGAACACTCTCCTCTTGTTCCGCTTATCAGGCATCCAGGTAGGCTTATCTTGTTCCATATCACGAAGGCATTGTATAAGGACACATCAATGATGTTATGGAACATGACCAGGTGCCAGCGGGCAGTCATCCTTCTGCAGCTGTAAGTTCCAATCACCTTGTCCAGGTTGTCCATGCCTCCTTTGTTGTGGTTGTAGTCCAGGATGATGGCTGGCTTCCTGTCCTCACGATCACTGATCTCAGCTGTTTTGTGCAGTGTGTTCAGGAGGACCACATTCTTGTTCCTCCTTGGGAAGTAAGAAACTAGAGTGGTGGTGGGGGTGAAGGCAAACTTTGATGAGAAGGCCTTTCTCCCCCTTGTTGCAAGGAGTGCAGGGAGCTCAGGCTTGTTCTTTCTAACTGTGCCAACCATGGTGATCTTCCTCTTCAGGAGCTGCTGGCTGAGTTCATAAGAGCTGAAGAAATTGTCACACGTGACATTGTGCCCCCTCAATCCATCTGTCACATCAAGCACAACCCGCATCCCCTGGTTCTTCTCCGGGCCTCCACTGATCGGCTTCCCTGTGCAGACTTGCATCTTCCAAACGTAGCTGGATTGTGCGTCACAGGCCACCCATATCTTGATGCCATACTTTGCTGGCTTGCTGGGCATATGCTGCCGGGAAGGACAGCAACCTTTTGACATAAGGTATTTCTATCAATAATTAGTATCAGTGTCAGAGAAAACAATCACATAAATCAATGATATTACAGCAATACATAATAAAAAGAACTGTGAAAACCACTTGTGAAAATAAAAATGCAAAAAAATGAAAACAAAAACGCCTCGGGACCTATACACACCCGCTAAGATTAGCAGCCCTATGTAGGCACGCAGGTCAATCTCATCCATCCTTTTCCAGTTGTCTCCATAGTTACAGAAACCCTCAAAATTTGTCATCTCCAGGATGATTTTTTGGTGTGATGAACATGTAGAATGTTGAGGTGATGTCCTGGGCATGGGCACCTGCATGTCTTGTGGGCCCTGGGGTCATCCTTATGACATTTTGTGCTGCCATCCTGCCCTGCTTGTCATATGGTGACAAGGACCATGTTATTTTGCTGCTCTTTGACAAAAATGTCTCATTTCAGCTTGGGGGACTTCATCTTCATCTGAAGATGATGCATTGTGCTCTGGGTTGTATTCTTCCCCATCTTCTTCTTCAGACACCTCCTCCTCTTCTAAATCATTGTTCTCTTGTTCCTCCTGGACATCTGAAAAAATCAGATCAACGACCTGTTGGGCACTGAAACGTGCCCTCATGGCTTCAGCAAAGAGAGAACTGGGGGGACTGTCATTTGCAGCACCTTTATAGCCTCTGAATGCATTTCCCATTAGTAAACAATGCTTTCAAGATTTTTTTTATTTTGTCTGAAATTGTTTTTACTTTGTCTGTGAACTTGAGTCATGTGGGGGATCGTGGAGGGGAGATGCTGCTCATGCACAAGAAAGCTTTAGTTTTGTCTGAGTTCAATCAGTAGCACACATCATCTCAATGTCTCATTGTCTGTGTGTGTGTCTTTGTGGTTTTTGTGGTGTGTAAATGATTTTATAACTGCCGGGTCAAAAATGACCCTAAGACAATCTTTGTACCCTGGTGGTGTACAGCTTTCATGGAAATATGAACAAAGGCGATGTTTCACTTTTTCTAATGTTGGGGTCACTCTAGGAAAAGTCATCAAATTTCAAGTTGAAAAAAATATAATTTAGGGGGTTTTCTCTGCTGTTAAACATAGTGGTGGGTCATTTTTTACCCTTAAGAGAGCACAAGGTTTAACCTGCCACCTTCTGGTTGCACGGTGTCTGCTTGGTGTCCGTATGCCGCACTGCCCACTGGTGCTTAATGTATTGCAAATATTTCAACTTCACCCATCCCCCCCTCCCCCACCCCCCCCATCCTCCCAAAATGCCCCCCCCCCCCCCCCCCCCCCCCCCGCCCTCTCCCACCCTGCCAGCAACACATCGCTGTCCTAGGCGTACATAAGGTCATCAGGAACTAGGAGTGAGGAGAAACAGGGGCGTAAAAGGCAAAATGGTTTTATGTCGATTTAAGCAAGAGGGTAATAAGAGGAGGGGAAAAAATCAATAGCAGCATAAAATTGATTTAGTGCGTGTCATAAAACATAAGTAAGTGCTCTGAGATGGAGAAAACCCGAGTCTCAATTTAATCTGCACAAAAGCTGCACTGTACAGATGAAGTGATCTGAGGAGAGAGAGAGAGAGAGAGAGAGAGAGAGAGAGAGATGAAGGAGGGGAGGGGAGGGGGTGGAAGGGTACAGAGAAGATAGAGAGGGAGAGATACAATAAAATCTGAAGACAGACACTTAATTGTCATATTAAAGACTCTCTCTGGTGCTCACTGGAGTGGAAGGTTAGATCCCCATTCATCATCTGGCTAACGGCCACAATACAGAATGAAATCACAATTAAAATCTGCTCAATACTGTCTCGGAGATGTTTTGCGAGCATTAATTTTTTCCCATTGATTCTCCACCCCATAAATCAGAAATGTTGCGGCGCATGTAATGGTTTATGGGGAAAGGATTATGGTTTTATGAAGCTAATGCAGCATAACCATCTCATTTACACAGGCCCTCAGCCTCCTTGGCTGGCCTTTATTTCTCACTGGGGAGAGAGTTATTACAGAGTGCCACAGACAAGCAGAAACACTACGTGGCCCAGAGCTACGGCTACTGTACAAAGGCTACATCTAGATTAGTAGATATTAATGTCAAAATGAACACACCGCTATGATGCCCATTTATCAATAATAACATTTTTATTGATTTAAACTGACTGTGCTCCCAAAATGGAAGTCTATTTTTATGAAAATGTCCCTCCATACACCATTAGTTTTGGGAAATGATATCCCCTTGTAAGAGTCTTTAACTAGACGATAGGTCTTAGTTATGAAGTTGTAAAGTGAAATGGATGAATGGTAGTTGGAGAGGTTCAGGGCTGCTTCTCACCATGGAGACAAGGCTATTTTCCCGTGGCTGTAGCCCAGCAGCTCTGGCTGTCATAGCTCATTGTGGTGGTGGAGCAGGGTGGAGAGGGGGACCTAGTGCCAAGCGTCAAATCATCATCACACAAAACACTCCTGACACCAGCTAAAAAGGGAGATGGATCATCTGGTTTTGTGGGGCAGGAGATGTTTGTCCCCTGATAGTTGCTACCCTCATCCACAAACCTCCCCTCTCCACACACTCGCACTCACACACACACACATCCTGCTTGCCTGCCCGACCGACCGACAAAGAGGTCATTCCACTCGCGGGGGTCAACGTCTTAACATGGCCAGACTAGGCAACACTTCTCTTTGCAAATGCGTGTGTTTGAGTACTGCATGTGCGTGTGTGTGTGGGGGCATGTTTACGTGTGTGTAGCCTTTATCTGTGCGTGGAACCTGTACTTCTGTACTGTGTGTGTAACCTGTACTTCTGTACTGGTGGGTTGTTAACTTAGAAAACTGATGCGTGCGCAACTTTGGGGGCAAAACAGATGAGGTTGGCTCAAAATTAAAGGATTATTGACAACATGTAAACTATATTTTGTCTCCAACTCTGTATTGAAAACATAGATATATTTGGACAATAAGCACTTGTCTCTCAAATACACAGCTGTTGGTTAGCTAGCTAGCTAGCAATTTGTTTTCCATATTAGCATAGACATGACATAAGTCAAAACACCTCAAAACAAAACATGGTGTCAAGAAGACCTGGTCAGAAAATAGTTGTATTTTGTAGTTTATTTTAAAATACCAACTTTTCAAATACTTGTGGTAGTCGATTGTACTGTAGCTCATATAGAGTTCCAACTAAAAGGCAACTATTTTCTTTGATATTCAAATACAGGTCTCCGAAAAATATTTTGAATACCTATCAGAAAATTAAATAATATTTGAAGCTATTTGAATACAGTGCCTTCAGAAAGTATTCACAATCCTTGACATTTTCCACATTTTGTTGTGTTACAGCCTGAATTTAAAATGGATTCAATTGAGATGGTTTGTCACTGGCCTAGACACAATATCCCATCATGTCAAAGTGGAATTATGTTTTTCAAAGTGTTTACAAATTAAGAAAAAATGAAAAGCTGAAATGTCTTGAGTCGATAAGTATTCAACCCCTTTGTTATGGCAAGCCTAAATACATTGAGGTAAAAACAAGTCAAAGTCACATAATAAGTTGCTTAACAAGTCACATAATAAGTTGCTGAACAAGTCACATAATAAGTTGCATGGACTCACTCTGTGTGCAATAATAGTCTTAACATGATTTTTGAATGACTCCCTCACCCCACACAAAGAATTATCTCTGTAGAGCAGTGAATTTCAATCACAGATTCAACCACAAAAACCAGGTTTTCCAATGCCTCGCAGAGAAGGGCGCCTGTTGCTAAATGGGTATTAAAAAAACAGACATTGAATATCCCTTTGAGTATGGAGAAGTTATTAATTACACATTGGATGGTGTATCAATACACCCAGTCACTAAAAAAATACAGGCGTCCTTCCTAACTCAGTTGCCGGAGAGGAAGGAAACAGCTCAAGGATTTTACCATGAGGCCAATGGTGACTTTAAAACAGCTACGGAGTTTAGTGGCTGTGATAAGAGAAAAATGAAGCTGAATCAACAACATTGTAGTTACTCCACAATACTAAGCTAATTGACAGAGTGAAAAGAAGGAAGCCTGTAGAGAATAAAATTATTCCAAAACATGCATCCTGTTTTCAACAAGGCACTAAAGTAATACTGCAAAAAATGTGGCTAAGCAATTCACTTTTTGTCCTGAATACAAAGTGTTATGTTTGGGGCAAATCCAATACAGCACATTACTGAGTAACACTCTCCAAATAGTACAAAGCTGGATTCAAATAGTTGTCGTCACCTCCAAAGTAACTATTTGTTTCCCCGAAAATGTTTTTACTTTCCACAAAGCATAGTTAAAAGTATAGTTATCCCAGGTCTGGTATCTAGAACATTATACAACTAGCTGAAACAAGCCACCTACGATCCCCCACGTCAACTTCCTTTCATTGTTGCTACACTCTTAGAAATCAGCTAGAAATCAAGAAATCTGCTTTTTGGTTCCAGGTAGAACCCTTTTGGTTCAAGGTAGAACTTTTTTGAACTATGTGGAAAGAGTTTTACATGGAACCAAAAAGGGTTCTTCAAAGGGTTCTCCTATGAGGACAGCCGTATAACCGTTTTATGTTCTAGATAGCACTTTTATTTTCTTTCGAAGAGTGTAGCTATTTGACCATTTTAAGATAATAACACACAGCTCTTAGCCTCACCGTAACTTGATATCTTGAGAATATTTAATATAATACAAGCAAGGTAGTGACTGGGGCCAACCAATCCTACTTCCCATATCGTTTCAGTATTAACATGTAAAGTAATCAGTCTT
The DNA here is from genome assembly GCF_016432855.1 of Salvelinus namaycush. Lineage (NCBI taxonomy): Eukaryota > Metazoa > Chordata > Actinopteri > Salmoniformes > Salmonidae > Salvelinus > Salvelinus namaycush. The sequence continues at coordinate 811,523 of NC_052343.1, read as the reverse complement.
TCTGTGGCTCCGGCTTTGTAGCAGGTACATATAAACATGATGAATGGAAAGAAAAATATGTATAAGTGCTTCACCACTGCTATTGCCTGTATTTATGTGTTGCACAGACCTGGCTCTGAGAGAGAGAGAGAGAGAGAGAGAGAGAGAGAGAGAGAGAGAGAGAGAGAGAGAGAGAGAGAGAGAGAGAGAGAGAGAGAGAGAGAGAGAGAGAGAGAGAGAGAGAGAGAGAGAGAGAGAGAGAGAGAGAGAGAGAGAGAGAGAGAGAGAGAGAGAGAGAGAGAGAGAGAGAGAGAGAGAGAGAGAGAGAGAGAGAGAGAGAGAGAGAGAGAGAGAGAGAGAGAGAGAGAGAGAGATGAATGACAGCTTTACAGTGTGTATAAAGAGAAGAAGAGAGAGGAGAGAAGCACATACTTATATTGGAAGAGCCAGCATACTCCAACTCATAAGACAGCATGCCCCATAATGTCATATAGTTCTTGGGGTTATTACCACTATGTGCTGAGAGGGTGGGGGGGTGGATCTTTGATGAGTGCTGCCTGCAAGTAGTAGAGACAATATTACTCAGTGTGCTTTATGCTTTTCAGGTATGGTGTCCAACATCTAATCCCATGAATTTTGTACGGTATTCAACAGCTCAATTTCACGAAGTGTCCTTGGAGGGATGTCACTTTAGTGCTTCCCCTGATCCAAGGCTATATTTTGTATACCCTCAATGTTTTCAATGGTGATGCCATCCTATTTTATTGGGTAGGTAATGTGTTTTATCATGATTTCCACCATATTGTTACTGATATACAGAGTCAGGTACAGATAGGCCTATCTCAGGGGTAGTGCATTCTTCAGTCTAAGATAAAAAATACAAATCATGTGGATATACATGTTAACTTAACTTCACAATGAATGAAATGTGATAACATGATCATAAACGCTGTTGATAAGGAGATCAGGGATTTACAGTTCCAGGGGGACAGGCATGATAGAGGGGACATAAATGCCATCCTTAGCATGGCTCTGTAATTCAATCTTTGGTGAAGATCTTTACGGTACTGCTGAGGCTTTCACCGTATAAACGCGAGAGCGTGACGCAGACAGTGGAGGCATCTCCCAGATAAATTCCCATGACAGTCGGCGCAACGGTTCCATAACCGGTGACAAGGGATGATTTTCTGCCTCTGACAAGCCCTTGTATTGAGTATGATAACAGTTACTTTGTCTTCATCCGGGGAAGGAGTATAATATCCATCCGTTTGATGATCCAGCAAACCAAGTCGAGCACTTCTGTATCAATCTTCATACGATGCTGCCTGTTGTCTAACAAAGAGCCTAGAAATGGGATCATTCAATCACTCTGCGCTCGGCCGCGCTGCCTGTCTGCCCGCCTGGGCCTTTCTGCCTGCTGCTCAAGTGCCTTTACTCTCTCGCTGTCAGCCTCTCTCTCTTTTTTTATTCATTCCTCCATTCTTTTTTTTCTGCCTTTTCCCCCTTCACTGTCCACTTTGTGAGCAGAGGCCAGAGGCACTACAGTAGTCATTCTGTTTGATCATAACACAATTTGACATTTTCAACACACATATATGGCTGGTTCCAAATATTAAATGTCTTGTAGTGTCAACATGTTGAAAGTGGGTCTGTTTCAACCTCTCTCTCTCTCTCTCTCTCTCTCTCTACATAGGCCCATATTACCATGTACAAATGATCATTCCCTCTCTCCTGTAGTAGTTCTCTATCTTTTTACCGATACAGCAGTCTTCCCTCTTCCTCCTCTCCCTCATCAGCCACACGATTTCCCTGTCATCTGTATTCCGTTAGAAAAACACGGTCAGAAAAGGTGAACCCCAAATGTACAGCTGAGCTGTACTGTAATACCTACAGCAGAATGATTGCATTTCGTTGCTTTCATCGTGGTAATTGAAAGGAAAATGTAGTTACCCGTAGCCTACAATTTCCTCGCCACCACGGAAATCGAATTAACGTAATACAAAAATTCTGTCGGTTTAAGCTACAGATATCAGATTTTGTTGCATGGGCTCAATCCACGACATCCGTCGATATCACCCTTCCGCATCTGTGGTGAAATGTGGGAGAGCTAGAGTGATGTTTGGCAGACCATGACACATCCCGAAAATGTGTCTTCTCACAAAAATGTCTGTAGTCTCCGAACGGGCTGGCCTGCCATTCTACTGAAAGATGACACTCTCACAAACACAACATCATTCTCCATTTTGCTCTAGAGGACAACCACAAGCCTCACCGGAAGGTCCCCATCTTTTGTATATCTCTCAGATATAGGACAGACACTTCAGAGCAAACTTCCATGTAGTGAATCTGTTATTCAATGAGTTTCTATTGGCTAATAGCAGCAATGCCAAATTCAACGTTTCATCTAATCATTTTGAAAAAAATAGGATACCTTAAGGCATAAGGGGTCTTGAACTTCAAAATCAAATAACGAAATGATCATGGACATTAATATGGAGTTGGTCCCCCCCTTTGCTGCTATAACAGCCTCCACTCTTCTGGGAAGGCTTTCCACGAGATGTCGGAACATTGCTTCGGGGACTTGCTTCCATTCAGAGGTTGGGCGCTGATGTTGGGCGATTAAAAACAGCCCCAGACCATTATTCCTCATCCACCAAACTTTAGAGTTGGCACTATGCATTGGGGCAGGTAGGGTTCTCCTGGCATCCGCCAAACCCAGATTCGTCCGTCGGACTGCCAGATGGGGAAGCTTGATTCGTCACTCCAGAGAACGTGTTTCCACTGCTCCAGAGTCCAATGGCGTTGAGTTTTACTCCACTCCAGCTGACGCTTGGCATTTTGCATGGGGATCTTAGGTGTGTGGCTGCTCGGCCATGGAAACCCATTTCATGAAGTTTCCGATGAACAGTTCTTGTGCTGACTTTGTTTCCAGAGGCAGTTTGGAACTCGATAGTAAGTGAACATTTTGTACGCGCTACACGCTTCAGCACACGGCGGTCCCGTTCTGTGAGCTTGTGTGGCCTACCACTTCGCAGCTGAGCCACTGTTGCTCCGAGATGTTTCTACTTCACAATAACAGCACTTACAGTTGACCGTGGCAGCTATAGCAGGGTAGAAATTTGACGAACAAACTTGTTGGAAAGCTGGCATCCTATGACGGTGCCACATTGATAGTCACTGAGCTCTTCAGTAAGGCAATTATATTGTCAATGTTTGTCTATGGAGATTGCATGGCTTTGTGCTCAATTTTATATACCTGTCAGCAACGGGTGTGGCTGAAATAGCCGAATCCACTAATAAGAAAGGGTGTCCACATACTTTTGTATATATTGTGTATATCAATAGCAATTTACTTAATTTAATAGAGCACTTCATGTCCAATTTTCCAAAAAGTATTATTGAGTGAGTCTACTTTCTTCTAGTAGCTTCTGCTGGCTCTGGTGTGATGTGCAGAGGGCTAGTATGAGCCTGGGCTATCCTTGTGAAATATAGCTCAATCAATAGGCGATCAGCAATCAACTATTACATGTCAGTTTTGATATATCCTATCATAGCTGTAGGTTGTTTGGCCATGTCTAATGATCTGTAAAGATGGGCTTTTCATAATCTTTATTGTTTCTTTTCTCTTTTTCACCCCCATCAATTTTTTGGGAGTGTGGAGTTTTGTGATATAAAACCTCTGAATGAACAGAGAGAGAGGGAATGAGAGGGGATAAAGAAAACGATGAAATGTAACCCCTTTAAAACTGTATCATTTCCAGAGCATACCTCAGGGCGGTGAGCGTTTAACAGTGGGACGCGGGAAGCAGAGATCACTGGACTGGTAATTGTTTCCTCTAAACCTGCTGAGCTCTGAGAAAGAAAACAAAATGCAGTTTTTCATCAGACGGCGGAGAAAGTGAGGAGGAAAGGACAACGCAAGAGAAAGCAACCATGCTTCTGCCTATCCATGTATGCGTCTGTTACCATATCCAACTATATCCGAGTTACCACTGCTTAATACTGCTTGCCACAACAAGTTGCTGTGCTAGATTATTTATCTTGAGGTAAATTAGATTTTTTTTGTATTTCAAATGTTGACTTTATACCGTTGTTATGTTAATCAGCTAGCTTGGTCATTCTATTATTCAGGTTCATCAAAAGTATGTGGATTCAATGGAATAGTTTCCAATTCCAGCATATATACTTGTGTTTCTCTTCCAATAAGGCCCCATTCAAACAAGGTGTTTTGAAGTAACCCCTTTTCAGTTGTAGATATAAGTAGATGCGGCATTGTGATGTTTTGAAAAGCACCTTGGCGCTAACTTGGTTTGACATTCTCCCATTTCGTCAACGCCTAAGCAATAGGCCTGATACCTCATTTAGTGGTAAAGTGATGTGCTTCTCCACAGCCACAAAAATGCATCAGAAAGGCAAAGTACGCTCCACACGCTCCACTTCCACCAATTTGTCTCCATCAATCAATTCATATAAACAATGAATGATTTAGCTAAAATAGTGTGAAGAATCTGGTGGGATTTTTTTTCTCCCCCACTTTCTTTTCATTATATCCCCAAGTATGTGTGGGGTTTGGTCACCACCACAAGTGCGTTGCATTTGGCTTTGAAAGTCTCAGATTTAGCGCTGTGGTATTGGCTCATTTTTCATATCCATTGTTAGCTTGTCAGGGTGTCATAGCTGTTCCGCCGAGCTGTTAGATCAGTCCAAATGTATAAATCATCCAGGATCTGACACACTCATTTAATTTGGAGGGTTCTGGTGCGGCAGCACGCTTATTAATCGAAAAATCCCTTGCCCGTTTACTGACTGGGAACAGTCAGGGCTTTTTATTTTATTTTTTATTAACATGGATATTCAGTAGCCTGTTGACTTCCCACTAGGCACTTTGTCATTTATCATCATATGCTATATTTGTCAATCTGTTGAATTCTTGGAGTCAAAAGTCCTCATGAAAATCACTTTGCGTATAAAGAAAGGGGGGGGGATATAGAGCTCAATGGCCAAAGCTCCCTCTCTCCCTCCCATTCTTCCATGCCGCGGTGGTTCCGACCCTGGGAGCCTGTGTTATTGTTTTCCATCTGTGAAATAAAGTAACAGTTACTTAATGTACCAAAAACAATTTGTCCAGTGTTTCTTTTCCCCCATTGAAGGCATGCATGGCTCGCTGAGGGCTCCCCTTATCTCAGCGAGGCTAATCCATTTTCACACTGCGCTCTGGCGCTCTCATTTTACAGCTGACGAGCTCGCAGGCTCCATGCTGGGCCCTGAAATGGGACCCCAGTCACTGCGGCCCCTTGGAGTTTGCGTAGGTAAGTGTGCAGAACAAATGCTGAAAAGTCTTTAAAAAGTTAAAGGGGCTAGTTTTGGCTCTTTTTTCTTTCTCCTGTCCCACCTGACCACCTACACTATACACTTTGCCAGCGTTTGTGCGAAGCTGTCAGTGGTACATGAGGTTGTGATCGTGAAAACGTGGATACTTTGTTGGGAGAAAGAGTTAGAAGAGTGAGTGTTTCACTCATACGCTGTATGTGTGTGTTTGTGAGTTTGTGTTTTCTATGTGAACTCTGTTAGTGAGTGTGTTTGAGTGTTATGTGAACTCCCTCTGTGCTGGTCAAGAGAGGTGGGGAGTGAGTGTAGTGAGGAGTCAGGCCAGAGCTGGGTGATTTCCGCTCCTAACACCCTGAAAAAAATCTAATTTGAACCCTCTCCAGCAGGACACATGGGCAAGATCCAAACAGTCACAATGACTGTGTGTCAAAACACAAAAGAGAGGAAGAAACGACAGGACATTTTAGAGGAACATTATGCTGCGCACTGACCTCTGTGGACAGATGGACTGACCTTCACAACCTTTTACACACCATGGCTTAGTCATTCAAAGGTATACACCAAAAGCCCAAAATGTAATGTGGAACCAATTCCAGTTTTACATAGCTAAAATGTGTATCCCATAACCTTGAGAGTTCACTGAGTGTTTCAGTTTAAATAGGATATGGTTAGGCACACATCCAATGATCAGAAGAGAGTGAAAAAGTACTATTTAAGTCACTTCTTCACTGAAATACCAATGATTTAAACTATTACTGTATGCATAAAGACACAAATGTGACTGACTATTACAAACAGAATCATCAAAATTGAGATTGAATTATGCACTTTTTTAGCTAAATCGTCTTTCCACTAGCGTTAGCTAGCATGAAATAAGTAATGGAAAGATGATGAAGCTAAATTGTTATCCGCGTGCATAATTCCATTGTCCAGTGGTTTACGATGATAAAATATACATTTTGATTCTGTTTGTGCGAGTCACATTTGCATCCAATTAAAGATAGCCAAAGGCCGTGTGTATGCTGTTCTTTTCAGGGACGCATCAATAGTACCCAAGCAGGACCCTGATATCTGAATCTTACAACAACATAAATGCAATGTTGACCTACCACACCACTTATATTACCTTACGTAACGTGTTATTCTCCTTGGCAAGTGTGATGTCGTCCGTCCTTTCACAACGAATCTGCTATTTTTGGTGAGCCACATTAGCTACAGTCAACATCTCATCCGTCCTCGCTAGCCAAACTCCATACGCACAAGTTGTTTTTGTCGCTGCAGATTTTGATTGGTTTCATATTCATATAAAACAAAAGGGAAATTAAAGATTGCATGTAAAAGTATCCATTTATGCCAAAAACTTCCCAACAACTTCTGACCTCTTACGTGAGAGCGGTTCACAATTTGAAAGTGATCGTTTTACTTGAATATGACAAATCAAAGATCGGAAATGGTATCAGCTACACCCTTTCCTAATAACACAGTCTATAATAGATTATGGAAGACCGGTAGATAGAGAAGCCACCACATGCCCGTGGTCTCATGCTCTAATGTACTGGGGCAATAACAGGCTTTTTCTCAGCCACAACTTGCTTCCTTCTTCACAGACTCACTGAAGAGGAGGTAACCTAAATGGTAGGAAGCAACTCTTTTTGTTATCTGTATGCCCATTGAAATCCTGATGCGTTTTGGCCAACCAGACTGTGGTGCCCATTCTGCTCAATACGTTGGCAAGTCACTGCGTTGATAATGATATTGTGGTCCCAGTGCTTCCAAATGAATTAGTATCTAATGAGAGGCCTTCTGTTGATCCAGTACCATGGGCACCGGGCTACCAGGTACATACAGGGCCCATCATGTGCGCCTCTGCTAGGAACAGTCAAGCAGGACTAAATGGGATCACACTGGTTCAAAGGTATACAAGGTAAAAGCCAAGTTAGAGGGGGAAAGTATAATTCCCTTCTCAACTGTGGATTAATTCGGCATAACGATAATTGATTTGCAGCTCATTTATTAAACTAGGTTCATAAGAGAGTGGTCATTTAACTCTTGGGCAAAAAATGTATTGCATATCAAAAATGCTTACTGATTACTTTATGGCAGTGCTGGCTTTTATATTACACAGTTCCTGCTCTCTGCCTTCCCTCCTTAGATGCAAGGTTGAACATGAGCTTATTGTCCACACCATGGGGCACATTTAGATGCAGGGGTAGGGACAATGATTTGCTAAATTGTTTGCATTTTCACAATGACATTGGTTATTCAAAAAGTTTAGGCAGGACATGACCTGACATACAAGTTCTGTTTCTTTAGGAAGAATCATGGTTACTTTGTCATCTCTCTCTTTTTCAATAATGGAGGTCGCGACAAACGATACTCTCACTCAAGCTACACCTCACAAGGGGATTTGATCCTCTCTTCCTCACACGCTTATACTTTTAAGATCCACAACATCCTATCATTACATTCACTGTTATGTCCTTCAAGAATGGTTGATTTACTCCCGAGTCGTGCTTTCCCAGTCCCATGGTGTCAAGTCATTTAAGGCATCTGCGTCCTCTCTGGCCCAGCCTCGGCAGTCCCATCAGCCCCCTGTGGAGGCTCGTATCAGCGCATGCCCACACGGGCCACACACGGACGGCACACGGACGGCCCAGCCAGGAGGGCAGCTGGCCCAGCAGCGGCCCAAGAGCTCCCAGGGTCCAGAGCAGCTGGAGATCTGTAAGTGAGCAGGCAAACACAGGAATATAACTTTAACCTCCATTTCAAAAAGATAACCTCCACAAATCTGTATTTGTCATGGCTTAGTCGAAAGAAATGTACTCACCATAAACTAACTACAGTATGTTTTACAAAAAAAAGTCTTACAAAGTCTGTTGTAGGAAACTAGTTAAAAATGAAAGGTTTGTCTTGGAATTATGCTGCTGTACGTAATATGCCATATTCATATATTTCACAGCCATTTGCAGATTTCTGTAAAGCAATTGAACCTTCCTTTAAGCTAATCGCAGCCCTCCAATGAATAGCAACAGTCGTCGAATCCAACACTTCGGACAAGCTCATGTTTAAATCGCATGAAAGCCAGTAAGGGATATGGCAAAAACTGAGTTTTCTTAAAAAAACTAAAGTTTAAATGGCTAAATAATTTAACAGTGCACCGGGAGTATTTGCTACTGTTATTCCTGAAATGCCGAGTATGTTGATGGAGTATTTTTCAAATCAGAAATGTCGCTTTTGTTACATTGTTTGTTAGCTCAGCTGGTTAACTAGCTCTCAGTCTCATTGAGCAAATAAAATGATTGGTCACATACATGTGTTGAGCAGATGTTATTGCGGGTGTAGCTTAATGCTACACACGTTGCTAATGCTAGCTATCTAGCCACTTAATATAACTTTTCTTCTCAAAATGTGTGTTGGCTAGCTAAGTTAGCAATGTTATGAGAACAACTCCCATCTGCTGTCGACATCAGGATACTATTTGAGGGCACTAATTAGCTCAAAAAGAGGTTATAGCTTTGACTGTATGCTGACAGTGAATTCAGAGCCATTCAGTGTCTAGCTACACGAAAAACATAATTTTATCAGGTTACCGGAAGCAATTGTAATGACAGTCCACCACAACATACCCAAGAGTTTTCTGTGTTTCATTTCATTGTGTTTTAGAAACACAGTTTGAGATCGCTGTGAGGGGATTTCCACAGTGTAATGGGGAATTGGGCTTCCCGGGAAAATGTTGTCCGAGGTTGCAACAGTAACCAAGGGGGTCGTGGCTTAGCGAAGGGTCCATTTTTGGATATCCCCCTTTTTTCTCCTCTTTTCCCATCATGTAGAATATGCAAAAGAGAAGAGGCATCGTCATCTAGTGCATCAGCAATTGTGCGTAAGTGAAAGACCAGTTGGCCTGATGTGATTCACAGTTAAAACTGATATAAAGTCATTGAGTTAACCCCCCTTAACAAAACAACTGTAATGGATAGCATGAAAAATCTCCTGGCCCCCCTTTCGACCCCTCCTTCCCCTCAACGTTCAGTCTTACCACCCTAAAGCTAATGCAGTTGACTCAGGAGTTGCTAGCAGGGTCATCCGTAGTTCAGCAGGAGGTTAAATATAAAAACACTTCCATTCCTTTTGTGTTCACCACATCCTCTCCTGGGGATAAAAACGATAGAAACAAGAAAAAAAGAGAAAGATAACCAGACAAATATCTGAGTTCATTTACATTTTAGGAGCTTGGGTAGTTTATCTAGATTTTATTAATTTGCAGGTTTATGTGTAGGATTGCTTTTTAAGGCATTTCCATTGTCGTAAACAGCCAAAACAAATGTCACCCAAGAAACGTTGTTCGTAGATATCTTGTGTTTCCCTGTAAATCTCTTCCAACAGAACATCATGTCTTTATGATGTGACAGTTGCAGTAAACGAGTTAACACCTCCAAGGAACGTAGCCTAGCTACTCCATGTAAATATAATTAAGAAAGATCTAGTTTTGCTGGGTATTATTAGACCGACACAATTCGAAAAACGTATGAGTCCTGTAAATGAAATCAGATTACAGCTTCGCTCCGTTTCAAGGCCCCTCTCTCTCTCTCTCTCTCTCTCTCTCTCTCTCTCTGGAGAGACTACTATTTTGGTGGGCTTAATTGTTTACATTAAGATGAGCTGGGGGGGGTTCTATCTCCTTTGCACTGATTTGAAGTTTGCTCTCTCATCCATGTAACAAATGCTATGAGACTCAGAGAGAGAGAGGCCCACCATAGAGAGGCCATGCTAGACTGAGTCTGAAAGGACCACGGCACTTCAGAGGAAGAGATTCATAATCACAGGCGAGATGACAGGTGGATCAAATTTCTAAACTTTTGTGTGTGAACACTGACAGGCCATCCGTCACCAGCCACGCCAGTGTTTTCTTAACCTCGCCATTGCATTAAGTCGACTTCCTGCCGCGTTGGAACAAGTTGACACATTGATGAGGAAGATATATAACGGGGGGGGGGGCTTAAAGAGCTTTGGAGTGGAGAAATTACTGTGGAAGGGGTTGGGTAGGGGATGTTACGGGAGAGTGTCACACAAAGTAAGCATTTCTATAGTCTGTATAGCCTTGGCTTGTGCAGTTTAAAACATATAGTACTGAATGGGTAACATACCATAAAGATTGCATTTGATAATGAAATGGACATAATGATGACAATCACGGCCCTATAACCATATATTGAAGGTTTTTAACCACAAAGGATTGCTCTCCAGAAAAACTATTGATTTAAACATAGCAAATACCCAAATGGACACCCTACAACTATTTTTCAATTTACACCATGAATGGTGATGCCCTTAGTAAGCTGAGAGTGTGTGTACTGGCTAGGGGCAAAACTAAACCCATGCATCAAATCAAGGCGGAGAGAGTGTCACCAGCCACCATAAGCATGAAAACAAACTACTCTCACGTTGCTAAATAAGGCCGTCTGTGTTCAGTTACTTTGTCACAAATCACTGCAACACTTCCTTCCAATCCTTCATTTTGGAATTAGTGGGATGCGGGCGGTGTGGCCGCCAACACGCCAGCCTGTCACATGCTCACTGGAGGTAATAATTGGTATGAAATTGTGTTATGGACAGCTGAAAGGTAAAGGCTCTGATCGCCCGGGAATCCACAGAGAGGATTCCTGTTTTACACCCTGTCAGGATTTCTTACCCAATCCCCCCCCCCCCCCACCTTTTTTTCTCTCTCCTTTTCAGCTAGCGCTATGGATTTGTTGTCATGGGGGTCTGGCGATCTTGCTGACACCCCCTGTCAGAAAATGAATTTTTCACCCGGCCCTTGATTGACTCCATTTGTGGGGTGTGACTCTATCAGAAAACGCCAGTCTCCTGCTCGCTCAGTCATCGACTGCTGGAGTCAAGAGGGGGACACGGATACGGAGATGGAAGGAGAAAGACTGAGAGATGGAGCAAGAGAGATAGATAGATAGATAGATAGATAGATAGATAGATAGATAGATAGATAGATAGATAGATAGATAGATAGATAGATAGATAGATAGATAGATAGATAGATAGATAGATAGATAGATAGATAGATAGATAGATAGAAAGAGAGAGGAGGAAGTATGCTCAATGTGCTACGGTAGAGACAGAGAGATAAGAGTCGCGCTTTCTTAAATCCTTCTGTGGTTGTCGGTTTCCTTTTACCCCCATCTAACACACACTGTACTTAAAACAGCCTACCAAATAAATCGTTTTGATAAAATGCAGAGAATTGCGGAGTTCTGTGAAAAAGAGAGAACAGATAGGCCAGAGAGGGGATAGACATGCTCCGTTGACGGGAATGTTGGTTTTTGATAAGCGTTACAAATCACATGTTCAACAACATGCCTCTGACACAGAACAAGAGGTATTAGTTTTTCCCTGACAGTGGGATGGAGATGGGAATGTAGGAAGGATGGGAAGAGAGGGAGAAGGGAGGGATGGAAGGAAGGAGAGGGAGAGAGGAGGGATGGAAGGAAGGAGAGGGAGAGAGGAGGGATGGAAGGAAGGAGAGGGAGAAGGGAGGGATGGAAGGAAGGAGAGGGAGAGAGGAGGGATGGAAGGAAGGAGAGGGAGAAGGGAGGGATGGAAGGAAGGAGAGGGAGAAGGGAGGGATGGAAGGAAGGAGAGGGAGAGAGGAGGGATGGAAGGAAGGAGAGGGAGAAGGGAGGGATGGATGGAAGGAAGGAGAGGGAGAGGAGGGATGGAAGGAAGGAGAGGGAGAAGGGAGGGATGGAAGGAAGGAGAGGGAGAAGGGAGGGATGGAAGGAAGGAGAGGGAGAGAGGAGGGATGGAAGGAAGGAGAGGGAGAAGGGAGGGATGGAAGGAAGGAGAGGGAGAAGGGAGGGATGGAAGGAAAGAGAGGGATGGGATGGGAGCAGAGGGAAAAGGGAATGAAGGGAGGAGATGAAGAAGGGAGGGATGGGAGGAGAACGGAGGGATGGAGGAGATGGAGAAATGATGGGAAGGGGTCTCACTTGTATATAAAATATATCAATCTGAGAAGAGGAGCCGGTCAGTAATGCTACATTTGTTTGCGTGGTCTCTGATGCCGATACTATTTGACTTCTGAGACTGAGTCAGCAAGCCCCCAATGCAATGATTTGCACATGAAAAGAAAACTGCACTTTGCTTAGCAAGAATGTTTACCCTGTATTTCAAGGGATAATGCAATAGTAACAAATTAAAGGGTACGATATGACCCTTTCAATGCATGGTTTGCTTAAGTTTTCAATAGTCATAATAAGCTAATTGTTGGTTCTGCACGTCGAGTGACACGATTGAGAAAAAATTATGTCCGTCGTTCAAACTCCACCACTGTTATTTATACCTAAATACGACAGCTGATACGGGTCTCCCAAAAGCCAAACCCAGTGGAAGCTGTTCCTCTATGTCTCACATGGCTTATCTGTCTGAAAGCCAGGGGAGCTATCCACTCTTAGTCTTCTATTAGGGAGCACATGTCAGGACCTATTTGCCACTGGTTACTTTGAGAGTGACATCAGCGATGACCTCTTGACCCTTGCTGACAGAGAAATCCTTCTGCAATAGTTTTTCCATTATGGAGGCTGGTGAGCACAAACACCATACAGATATGTTGGAGTGGAGGAGGAGAAAGAAAACTAAAAGGCACTTAAACCTGTATTTGACCTATCATGTTTCCATATTGTGTGAGAGGTGTATATGAAATCAGTGTTGACCTGCTTTGGCCCCATAGGCAAAGGCTCATCAATCTGTTGTTGGACACCTACGCCCACACCTCTGCCTTGACCCTCTACTACAAGTTATAGCTTCAGATAAGGAGGTCAACGCACGCACAGACACACACACACGCAAACACACACACACACACACACAATCCATTCATTTCTGTGCCTTTGTCTGTCTCCCTCCCTCCCTTCTGATGTGTGCTTGCTTGTCTGTGTATGTGTGAATCAGTCTTCAATATATCTATGGTGGAGTCGAAGCAGTTTCGTATTAGGGGGTAAATTGTTGCCACCGAGCATTCAACACGCCTCGCAACAGGTCAGAAGGAGAGTTTCATATATAAACTTGTTGTTGAGCTGAAGAGCTAGAAGATACTCAAGCTTATAGAACAGTATGCAATGGGGTGGTCTGGTCAATATAGCAGCTCTGAACAGACGTCAGCAGGATATATAATCTTGCTAGCTTCTTGATCAGACACAATTACCAACAAACTAGATCATCAATGAGCTCATATTTCAGATCTAATGAATTGATCCATCCACTAAGAATATCAGTGATGAGCAAAGCTGGTCAATAGTGTTAACCCTGTAACACTTATTCTGTCAGATAATGTTTACGTTTGTTTTCAGAGCACTCCTTGCTACTATAGCTGTACGTACTGTGTGCACTGCATGGTGCATCCATTACACAGACCACTTTCCCTGCTCGCACGCATCAGGCCTGATTGACAAATTAACTGTGTCAAACGATAAAGAAAAAACAACCAGCGAGGGAAGACATTTGTCGACAGTGATTTATGTAATATGACAGTAATTCTCTGATGGGATATTCCTGTCTCATCACTCATTGTGTGCCGTTCGGCTCACAAAACCACATGTCATCAAGTGAAGTTTTTACAGGTCGGTCTAAAACAGTAAGCAGCGCTACCTCTGCTGGCCTCTGCAATTACCTGATTACCTCCCCCCCACTCGCTAGCAGGATTCATCAGGGTCCTGTAATTTCATTCAAATTACCCATGAACCTTGGTCTTGCGCGTCAACAGTAAATGTCATGGCGAACCTATTGAGAGACCTGAGGTGTAAGTGATGCTTTGTGAGGTCACCGTGGTGGAATAATAAGGGGTGTCTTTACAGACTCGACCAGGGACGGATGGATAGCTGACGTGTTTGAGGGGGGCTGGTGGTGTGTGGCCGTGGACTCTACAAGATGTCAAAAGCGTTCTACAGGGATGCTGGCCAATGCTGATATGAACGCTTCCCACAATTGTGTCAACTTGGCTGAATGTCCTTTCGGTGGTGGACCATTCTTCAAACTGTGAAAAACCCAGCAGCGTTGCCGTTCTTGACACAAACCGGTACGCCTGGCACCTGCTACCATAGCCCGTTCAAAGGCACTTACATTTTTTGTCTTGCCCGTTCACCCTCTGAATGGCACACATACACAATCCATGTCTCAATTGTCTCAAGTCTTCAAAATCCTTCTTTAACCCGTCTACTCCTCTTCATCTATACTGATTGACGTGGATTTAACAAGTGACATCAATAAGATATCATAGCCTTCACCTGGATTCCCCTGGTCAGTCTATGTCATGGAAAGAGTAGGTATTCTTAATGTTTTGTTCACTGTTTACTCAGTGTATATATGTGTATGTGTGTGTGTGCTGTAAGGGGATGAGAGAGAGAGACCCAGCTGGTAGAGTTGTGACTGGGGTCAAAAGGCTTGTCACTCGGTGGCCTGACAGGAGCTTTAACCATAGGCCTTACTGTCGGGAACTGGCTGGCTGCATAGAGATCGGCTTAATGATTACCCCCTCCCTACTCTGTTTAAGTCAGATGGACCTCCAGACCATAACCCCCCCCCCCCCCCCCCCCCCCAGGCCCTGAGGACCACCTCAGACGACCTACACCCCAAGAACTACGTTCTCTTGGCCCTCCCATGGCTTATGATTTGGTCATTTGCCCTGGCCCCTTCTCGAAGTCAGTAATGTACCATTTCCATTTTCATATCAGAAGTGATATGGTAAGAGAGTCATAGCCCATTCTAAAAGTAACATCACATTAATATTCAAATGTGTATCTGTGTTTTTAAACCGTGTTACTACATCCAAGACGCCCATATAACACACAAGTTGTAAGTATTGAAAGTTCATTTCCTCACTCACACATTCATAAATTCATTAGAGTGACTTCCCATCAGAGTATCAGTTACATTAAGCCTCATTAACTTCTTTTTTACTTGCTTCTCTTCTTTATATTAGCTAATTAGCTCAGGGGTGGCCACAAATTAATTACCATCTTACTACAGCTTTGTGCAATTGCATTCTGTTTATTTAGTTTCTCCTATTAACTTGTAATCTTTTTCTACTCGTAAAAAAAAGCAATTAGCCATTTTTTGATAAACAAAAATGATGCTAGCTCAGGGATAATCAGCAACTCTGCGTGTCGTCTCCAGAAAATTACCCTGCTGTCAGCTAATTTGACCTTACCAAGCCCAGAAAAGGCACTTTTGTTGTTTTATAAAGGACAAGGTTGTAAGTCGGTGAGAGAATGGTAAAAACACACCATTAACCTATGTACCACAACATGACACAATATTTGTTTTCCTGGTGAGGGGTGGCAGGTAGGCTAGTGGTTAGAGTGTTAGACTAGAAACTGAATAGTTGCAAGATCAAATCCCTGAGGTGAAAATCTGTTGATCTGCCCCTGAACAAGGCAGTTAACCCACTGTTCCTAGGCCATCATTGAAAATAAGAATTTGTTCTTAACTGACTTGCCTAGTTAAATAAAGGTAAAATAAAAATGTGCTCAGAATTTTTCCTGATCTGCTCATCTCATTTTGTATTGCATTAATATGATGGTTGCTACTATCAACTTTAAACATTGTCTCTACTGTATTTTTAATGAAGGGGTGGCAGGTAGCCTAGTGGTTAGAGCGTTGGACTAGTAACCAGAAGGTTGCAAGATCAAATCCCTGAGCTGACAAGGTAAACAATCTGTTGTTCTACCCCTGAACAAGGCAGTTATTTCACTGTTCCTAAACCGTCATTGAACATAAATACACAAATACTAATTTGTTCTTAAACTGACTTGCCTAGTTAAATTTTAAAAAGTACACAAAATGTTCATCGAAGCCAGGAATGGATTCCAATACTCAAATGACATGTTGATAAATAACCCAGGTAACACAGAATTTTCATCACGACTTAGAAATTAGGTTGCATTTCAAAAGTAGGAAACTATCTTACTAATTTGAAGAAAATAAAGGAATCATGGGGAAAGCCATCTCACTTCCTGTTTTGCCTTATTTCAATAAAGCAACACAATGGCTGCTTCATTAGCCCATTGCGTGACTGGTCACGTGCCATGGCAGCCCATCATCCCCTGCAGAGATGCTGCATGCTGCAGTCATAGATTCTCCTCAAAGTATTTCAATAAAGCAACACAATGGCTGCTTCATTAGCCCATTGATTCATTAATGCAGCCATCCTTCTTCCTCAAATTCACCCAACACAAACACTGATGATACACAAGGGAACCGTAATGATAACTGGGGCCATGGTCAAAGTCCTTTTAAAGTAACTAGAGGCCTATCCGCTTTGATGAAGCAGCCCATTTATACCCTGTCTCACACGAGAGGTCATATTCTGTGTATTGACCCAGGTTGTTCCTTTTATTACGAGCAGGTTTTTTTATTGAAGGATGATTACATTGAATGATGTCAAGTGAGGAGAGAAAAGATCGACCAGAATAATGACGTTCTGGAGAGAAGAGACGGGGGGCTGGGCGGGGGGGGGGGTTGATGTCGATGGCTATCCTCCCGCCTTGTCTTTCTTTGCTGCTCACAAATTGAGTCACATCCTCGGCTCATCCATTATTTAGGGAAGATCGGACTCTCCTGGCATCTATGGATTTGATAATCATTCCCATGTCCATATTAAATATGTGACATAAATTTCACAGTAGGAGCCTGTCAACGAAGGGCTGTGGTGAGCAACTAAAGGTGTGGAAGGGGAACTAATGTATGGAGATGACAGCGAGTGAGAGAGCGAGAGAGAAGGAGAGGGAGTGATGGAGAGAGACAGACAATGGGAGAGATAGAGACTGAGAAAGAAAATACAGAGTTTTGTTTGTATCTATGCAAGGTAAACATATTTCAGGTTTTATGATATCTTTTTGTGCTTCAACATTAACTCAAGTCTCGGGATACATCAGGACACACAAAATATCCAATAAAAGGCTTCCATTTTACATGTACCAGTTAGCATCTATAAAAAAGGTCTTGAATGTACATAAAAGCTGATCCCTGAGGTTAAGTATTTGGGTGTGTATCTGTGTGTGTGGGCAGGGGGACGGGTGTATGGGAGGGAGGGAGAGAGAGAGAGAGAGGTGTGAGTTGGTGACTCGCCATATAAATAAGATAGCAAGAGCATGATAACAAGAAACAGCATCTGTTAGACAGGCAGGCAGTATGTCTCTTCTCCTCCCTCCACGGTGGACTCTTCCTCCGGTGTGATTCTGTACAGCTGGTGGCTATGAATACTGGCCTATGCACAACAGATGTTTCTCTGCAGGCTAACCAATATATCATCACCTGATAACCAATGACAAATGCTCCTCCGTATTGTGTGAGACAAAAATAAAAGAGAAACCTTGCCGTGTGTGCGCGTGTGCGCGCGTGTGTGTGGTTACAGAGTTAAGAAGTGTTGGAAGTGTGCGGTATGTTACAGTAGACTGGTCAGAAATGGAGGAGTTTGGAAGAGAGAGAAAGAGAGAGGGAGATGCGAGGTGTTTGCTTGTGGCTAGGAAGGAATAGCTACAGCACAAACATGTTATAGTCTTCATGTTGTAATGAAGATTTAATGTAAAGTGATTCTTATAGCCTCCTGAGTGGAGCAGTGGTCTAAGGCACTGCATCACAGTGCTAGCTGTCCCTCTAGAGATTCTGGGTTCGAGTCCAGCCGGCCGTGACAGGGAGGCCCAGCGTCGTCTGGGTTAAAGGAGGTTTGGCCGGCAGGGACGTCCTTGTCCCGTCGTGCATTAGAGACTCCTGTGGTGGGCCGGGTGCAGTGCACACTGACACGGTCACCAGGTGTACAGGCTTTTCTCTGACACATTGGTGCGGCTGGCTTCCAGGTTACGTGGGCATTGTGTCAAGAAGCAGCGCTGCTTGGTTGTGTTGTGTTTCGGAGGATGCACGACTCTCGAGTCTGTACGGGAGTTGCAGCGATGAGACAAGACCTTAACTACCAATTGGATACCATGAAATTTGGGAGAATTACTATGTGAAATATGATACATTCAAATGCATGTGAATAATATTTTGACGTCATTTCACCATGCAATAAATGTCCACATATTTTTGGTCAAATTTGTATTTTCACTGAAAATGTGGTTCAGATTTTCTTGGCAGGTCCTTTTGTTTTGACTCAATGGAGGACACCCTCAGAAGAACAGCTAAATCAAGAGGAACTTGAGAAAGGCTTCATTTGGAGACAAACACAATTGGCAGCCAATCTGAAGTCTGTGCCAGGATGACATGCTGAATTTAAAACAAACATTTGACTTAAGTAAAGCAGTATTGACAGTTCATTTTCTGTTTGGTCTGCCCTCACAAGACCACTGGCTGTGTGTGAAACAAAGTGCCCTGGCTCTGTACAGTGTAAGCTATTCCCTAAATCAGACACTATTGGAAAGAGTGTGAAAATACATCCAGAGTGATTTAACACTTTTTTTTACTATGATGCATAGTAAATGTATACAAATGTTTTATCTACTGTTAGCTGACATTAGGCCCATTCAAGGGATCCCTCTGGTTAATTTAAGGAGCATGTGTGATTGCACACTGCCTTTGATTTAGTCAGCGGGGAGCTCCAAGTCCCTGGTGTGATGCTGTGGAGATGTCTGGTACTTCCCCCATTCTCACACAGGCAGGATAAGAGCTATGGATCAAACGGGAGACAGTTTGAGACTATAGGTGAGTCTAGTTTTTCCACAACATATGGCTGTTTGAAACAAGGAACAGAAGGCAAGTCTGTTCCTCAAACGTCAAACAATTATATCATATTATGTTCACATTGTTGATTTCTGTTTCGTATCATAAGATTTTCAGATTATGCGTTTAATGGAGGTCATTTGTGACATATGCACAATTTAGCGTTCATTTTTTCCTGTCATGTCAACTCTGACAGGTCGGATTTTTTCAGACACGTACAAATTGAGTAGCAAGTTGTTGAGGTGCAATGTGAGGAAATATGTCATAGCCACTGTTCTCTTTTTTATTTTCATTCCGATTTCAAAACAGGTTATATTGATAACACATAAAGTACTTTGGTTATGGTACAGTATGCTACATTGGTATAGGATCCCAATCCATGGAGAAGCAACATCACCAGGGTTCTGGACTTTCCAATGTTCTGGAAATAAACTCATTTTAAATGAGCTAATAATTCAATAGAATTTAGGAAAATCTAAACATGGAATTGGAGTGGAACAAGTCCAGAACTGGTCCAACAACTAACACAGTATAAAGGTTCCTACAAATGTTTAACAGGGGACCAATCATATATCTCATATCCTTATAGCCCATTGGTTTAAAAATGGTACTTCCCAAATAACATGCAACATCTGCTTTAATGAGAATACCCACTGTCATCGTTCCATTGCGGCTGAGGCGAGTGTCAGCAGAGCAAGACAAACAAATTCAATAATAATTAACTTGAGTCATCTACTCATCCGCCATGGCTCATCAACTTTAGGGAAAATTTCCCCCGGAACTTTAGTAATGCCTAGCTACTCTCTCTGAGTTCAAGTGCTGCTGGAAGGATGAAGCTTGTGGAGTCACACCCGTAAGTGCTGTTTCTTCGAGCATCCTCAAAACCCCTTGTGAGGGGAAAGGATTCTTTACTCAACTATTGTTGTTCTCTATGGAGACAAATGTATAGTTTTCATTCATACTGTATAATGTGCATTCATACATAATGTGCATGACTAGAATAAAAAAGTCTGGCCCCAAATGTTATTTTATATGTGTCAGCTTATTGTCTTTATCTTTGGCCTGGGCAGAGAGACTGGGAAGGCAGGGGGACTGAGGAGGCGGGGGCAGGAGGAGGAAAGGGGGGTGCTGCTTGATGAGTGCCTGCTGGCTTGGCCATATGCTTGCTGTCAGATGGCTGTACAGGTAATATCAGGCCTCCTTCAGAACACCTCTCTGGCTGGCAGGCCCAATCAGGCTCAGGAAGCCTGGCTGATTGGACTGACATACTCCATCAAACCCAGCACCAAAGTGCCCCAGACCGCGTGCAATGGCCTGACTGTCTCGGACATCACGGCTAATTCGCAGTGAGAGGGGCTCCTTTCTGTTGCAATCGTTCACTGTATAGAAGAATGGAAATATTGTATTTCAAGATCAGTAGCCCCAATACAGTGTTGGATGTAATGATTATGGCTGTAAATACATTTGCTCTCGAGCCTATAAGGCATTTCTCAAAAGCAAAAGTATGTTACAGACGAGTTCATTTCAGCAGCATAAACAGTTGCAATGTACATTTTTCTATTATACGTTCACTTTCATACTATCAGCTGTATATGACTACCAGTGTCAACAGTCTTTGTATGTTTGTGTGCATGTAACCCTGTTCATTTACAATGGGCTGTCCATATTTGCCTCTGTATTTGCCTCTGCACGTATGTTTTCAGGGCAGCCAAATAAGGATTCATAATGAATTCTCTCCTTGCTGAGCACATTGGACCGTGTGTTGTTTCATATCAGCACATGTGGCACCAAGGCCTGCTCACTTTATCTGCCACTTATTTTCACCCATGCCTAACCAAACCATGTATTTCAAATAAAACTCGTACTAGTTTGACATAATTAACTATTTCATACAATTGGGTCTGCTTTAATCATCTTTAACCACCCAAATATAGTCTAAATGAAATGTTTATGAGAACATAAGATTTTTGTGGGAATGATCACAACCCAGAAAGCCTTGGACAAACATGTTGAACCTTCTAATTATCTGTAATGTTGAGAAATTACACACTGTGTGTGTTTGTGCGTGTGTTTTCCATGCTAAAACATGAAATAGAATGCGGCAAACATTTGACTATCTTTGAGATGGCGAAACCTAATACAATAATGAAAAATTCCAAAGGCCCCCTGTCACTATGGTGGCATACCTATTTAATGCTATTTCTTTCATTCCAAATAGATTGTTTTAGAGAAACAGAGACTTGAAAATACTATTTTAGTGGAAATAGCAACTGGCCATTATGACTATCCAAATGGAGCACAAATTATTTAATGGATGGCCCCTATTGACTGCAGTTTTCTGAGCCACTGTCGTGTTTGCCATCATGATTTGCTCAACCAGTCACCCTCTCTCTCCAATCCTGAAGAGATGTGCCAATCATGGGTCTATTGTTTCTCCAACCAGGAAAAAAGGGAAAGATGGAAAGGAATGCATGAGTGCTTCTTAGAAAACAGAACTCTTCATGCTGCACTCTCGCTATGTGGCAATTTACACCCAGGTGGTCTAACTCAAAAACGGTTACAACAAGATCCCTTCACCACCAATGTTTTTGGCCTACTTTGCTAAATATCTGTGGACCAATCATGCTCTTATCTGACGCCCTGCACAGAAAGTCACCCCACAGATGTACGTAATTATTAAACTATTAAGTCAACAATAAACTCTACCAACACAGAACCTCTGCACTCCCTGCATATGATTGGCAGTGTCAAAGAGGACAAACAACACAGTGGGCTATGCTATTGTAAAACAAACGTCATCCGATTGGATCCTATTGGTTTTAGCAAAATCTTGTAGGATTTTGTCACCCCAATCATAATCATATTATATCATATAATCATATTTTTTTTAATTGAACCCAATAGATTCTAGTTCAGTACAACAACAATAACACCGTTTTTGTTGATCGGGAAACAACAGTTCCATATTCATTTCTGTTTAATTCACATTTAAAAAAAGCCTTTCTCTTTAAGAGTGACTGATGACGTCACAGCAGGCGCAGGCTTGCGGTTTTAATGAACTACCGAGTTCAGCTGACTACAGTTTTCTGACCGTATTATTCTAACTGTTTCGTCCTTCACTGTGCGCGAATGCAAGGACTGTGGGTAATGTTACAGTATGTGTTTCCTGACGAAGTTTAGTCATATTTTGTCATTGTGCAGCATTTTATGCACTCGTTTTTATGCTACCTAAGTGTTAGCCACATTTTGCCGGTCAGCTAACTAGCTAGCTAAGTTGTAGCCATTTGTATCTCATTTTTGAGTTACTGTATTGTTTATAGCAGATAATAAATGTTTATCTTGATGGTTATTGCTAAATATACATGTGCCTTATTATAGGCAAGTCAAACCCGTTTTCGTGGTAGATGATCAAAATAAATAAATCATATTTTTGGACACATTCAGCAATTTTTACCTAATTAAGCAGAATACTTTTGCAAATGAATGTTGAAAGTTCCATTTATATTCCTAAAACATAAGTTGAAAATGATGCTGTCACTGCTTCACATTGACAATAACTTTTGATATATAGCCCAATGTCAAAACACTGTTTTGAAGTGTCCAAATCAATAAACAGTTTGTGATATATTGAAAACATAAACATAAAATGTACTACCTACACATACAGTAATCATATTACTTGAACAAGCACCTTATAAACTGCATATGCACCAAAATCCCTGTTGTTTTGACAAGTGGCAATTTATCACTCATATTGATTAGGAGGGAAATCAGGTTGTGTACGCACTGTTGAAACTAACACAACTCAAAAAGCAACATGGGAACTGGAATTTTTTGGGAATCACAGCTGAAGGAAAATATCTGCTGAAGACCGGCAGCTACATATTTGAGTGATGCATTTTGATTTGTGAGTAGCCAAAATGGAAAGAGAAACCAACACTTATTATTCAATCACACATACTGATATCACTGATATCAATAGAACGTGAGGGGGTGTCAGGTTGCACTCCTGTTCAAACTAAACTTACTAAAAAAACACATGGAATCTGGGAATAATATGTATATCACTGGTTAGAGGACAACTTGTAGAAGAGAACCAGCTACATTTTGGATTGTTGCATTTTGATTGGGTCGACAAGTGGGTCGACAATGCAGAAAGCTAAATGCAACAAACACTATTTTGTTAATCACTCATAACGATATCATTTTGACATCCACAGAGCGGGGGGCAAACGTTTAGTGTGTATGCACTGTTTAAACTAACACTATTCAAATGCCACACTGAATCTGAGAATCATTTACAAACTGTATCACTGGTTAGAAGATAATTTATTTAACTTCAACAAATCACGACCCGCAATAGGATATCAACAGTGACAAGGGTTGGCTGTTATTTGAGTAATAGTTTGACTCTCAAATCCAGGCATTGGTGTAAGGCCATGGACTTTTATAAGACCACCTAAGACCACCTGAAGAGAAAATCAACACTACAAAACCATTGATATTGATCTATTTTATCGATTTTGTGTAATTGTGATGACTATAAACGTTTTATACTAAAACCACTTATCTGAGGTACAAAGGACCTTACCTTCTATTCAATGTCGTCAAAATGTGAGGTTGTGTAATGTAGTAACACATACTGTCCACGTACAGGAAATTAGCGCAAATAAAATAATCTAATATGTTTATTGGGTTCCAATACAAAATCCGATCAGATTTTGGAACCAGTCCTATTGGAGTCCTATTTAAGCGATAATCAACAACAGCGTAATATGAAAAATATTGAAAGACGTTGAAGGTGTGCCTTGGTAACCAAACAAACAGACTTGCTAGTTTAGCTAACTAAACCATCAGTCTAAGCTTGTTATTATGAAAATCTAATTCAATGATGCCAATAATGTTTTCAATTCGCCTTTTTTTTCTAAAGCAGCTCAAACATAGAACATGTAAGAATGAACTATAGCCGTTGAATTCTACCTTGCAAATATACTGTCCTTTATTTAAGTGATAATAACCGAGAAGCTAATATTTGGAGGATATATTGGCACGGGGGTAGTTAGGCCAGAGACAAAGATGAGGGCTGGCAAACCGTGCCAATATAACCTCCAAACCCTGGCTTCTCGGGCATTATTACTTTTATACAACGGGTTACTAACATATTCAAATAATGATTGAAATACAGTGCATTCGGAAAGTATTCATGACTCTTTCCACAGTTTGTTATGTTAAAGCCATATTCTTAAACGGATTAAATCATTGTTTCCCCTCATCAGTCTACACACAATACCCCCATAATGATAAGGCGAAAACAGGTTTTTCAAAATTTTTGCAAATGTATTACGAATAGAAAACTGAAATATTACATTTACATAAGTATTCAGACCCTTTACTCAGTACTTTATTGAAGCACCTTTGGCAGAGATTACAGCCTCGTCTTCTTGGGTTTGACGCTACAAACTTGCACACCTGTATTTGGAGAGTTTCTCCCATTCTTCTTTGCAGATCCTCTCAAGCTCTGTCAGGTTGAATGGGGAGCATTGCTGCACAGCTATTTTCAGGTCTCTCCAGAGATGTTTGATCAGGTTCAAGTCCGGGCTCTGGCTTGGCCACTCAAGGACATTCAGAGACTTGTTTTGGCTATGTGCTTAGGGTCGTTGTCCTGTTGGAAGATGAACCTTCACCCCAATCTGAGATCCTGAGCACTGGAGCAGGTTTTCATCAAGGATCTCCCTGTACTTTGCTCTGCTCATCTTTCCCTTGATCTTGACTGGTCTCCCAGTGCCTGCCGCTGAAAAACATAACCACAGCATGATGCTGCCACTACCATACTTCACCGCAGGGATGGTGCCAGGTTTCCTTCAGATGTGACGCTTGGCATTCAGGCCAAAGAGTTCAATCTTGATTTCATCAGAACAAAGAATCTTGTTTCTCATGGTCTGAGAGTCTTTGGGTGCCTTTTGGCAAACTTCAAGCGGGCTGTCATATGCCTTTTACTGAGGAGTGGCTTCCGTTGGCCACTCTACCACAAAGGAACTCTGGAGGTCTGTCAGAGTGATCATCAACCAAGGCCCTTCACCCCAGATTGCTCAGTTTGCCCGGGAGGCCAGCTCTAGGAAGAGTCTTGGTGGTTCCAAACTTCTTCCATTTAATAATGATGGAGGCCACTGGGGTCTTGGGGACCTTCAATGCTGCAGAAACTGTTTGTACTCTTCCCCAGATCTGTTCCTCAACACAATCCTGTCTCGGAGCTCTACGGACAATTCCTTCGACTTCATGGCTTGGTCTTTGCTCTGACATGCACTGTCAACTGTGAGACCTTATATAGATGGCTGTGTGCCTTTCCAAATCATGTCCAATCAATTTAATTTACCACAAGTGGACTCCATTCAAGTTGTAGAATCATCAAATCAAATGTATTTATAAAGCCCTTCTTACATCAGCTTATGTCACGATGTGCTATACAGAAACCCAGCCTAAATCCCCAAACAGCAAGCAATGCAGATGTAGAAGCACAGTGGCTAGGAAAAACTCCCTAGAAAGGCAGGAACCTAGGAAGAAACCTAGAGAGGAACCAGGCTCTGAGGGGTGGCCAGTCCTCTTCTGGCTGCGCAAGGGTGGAGATTGTAACAGTACATGGCCAATATGTTCAAACGTTCATAGATGACCAGCAGGGTCAAATAATAATAATCACAGTGGTTGCAGAGGGTGCAACAGGTCAGCACCTCAGGAGTAAATGTCAGTTGGCTTTTCATAGTCGATCATTCAGAGTTAGGGTAGAGAGAGAGAGTCGAAAACAGCAGGTCTGGGACAAGGTAGCACGTCTGGTGAGCAGGCCAGGGTTCCATAGCCGCAGGCAGAACAGTTGAAACTGGAGCAGCAGCACGACCAGGTGAACTGGGGACAGCAAGCAGTCATCAGGCCAGGTAGTCCTGAGGCATGGCCCTAGGGCTCAGGTCCTCCGAGAGAAGAGAGAGAGACTTAGAGGGAGCATACTTAAATTCACACAGGACACTGGATAAGGCAGGAGAAATACTCCAGATACAGCAGACTGACCCTAGCCCCCCGACACACAAACTATTGCAGCATAAATACTGGAGGCATCTCAAGGATGATCAATGGAAACAGGATGCACCTGAGCTCAATTTTGAGTCTCAGCAAAGGGTCTGAATACTTAAATAAAGGTATTTCTGTTTTTTATTTGTAATAAATATGCCAAAAAAAACGAAAACATTTTGTTGCTTTGCCATTGTACGTGTGTACGTAGATTGATGAGGGAAAAAAACAATTTAATCCATTTTGGAATAAGGCTGTAATGTAACAAAATTTGTAAAAAGGAAGGGGTCTGAATACTTTCCAAATGCACTGTATTTTCATTAAGAACGTTATTTTGATGAATTAATTCATACTATTTCATCCTTCCATGAGATATAGTCCTGACACAGTTCTAGGGATGCTACCCAATCCGGCTTGTAGTTCATTCTGTCGGTTCGGTAATGACCCAGTCATTAAGTCTTTTTGTTCTGTATCCATTTATCGTTCGTTCTAAATGTTCTATTGCCATACTGGCTGGCAACGTTCTTATCCTTTGTTTGATAGTTAGCCAACTACGGCTAACTTACAGTCACGTCAAACAGTGCAGCCAGAAGTAGTTAAGCTGTTTTCTAGTGACATTCATTTGGATACATCTATAACAATGAGCTGATGATGCGCGATTATACCTGGTATAGAAAATGTTCTCTCTCGTCAGGACACTGTTGTTCAGAGGAGCTAGCCAGCAACACAGCTAACACAATCACTTCAAACTGAAGCTGGAAGACTGCAAACCAAGCTGCATTTCGTTTAGTGTGACCTGTTTTGTATTGACATTTCTTTGTATAAATCCATATAAATTATGCTGATTCATGATTTCGACTGGCAGAGAAAAGCTGCCTGCCTGTCGGTCTCGTCCCGACTCTCGACCCCTACACATTCATTACTGTGGGACAGCTGGAGATCAAATGTCAATATTGAAACAATGTTGCAAATGTCAGAGAGACAAACAGCGAGGTTTATACAAATCTCTCAGCTATTGAAAGCCAATTGCTAATCTAAAAGAAATGGGAGATAATGTTTAGATGCTTTTTACAGTGGAGATGATATTTTTTTATTGTCTGCTGGGCTGATGAGACAGTGGATTGCACAGTGAGATGGAACAGAGTAGAGGCTTTTAAACATCATAGCCTTAGCCGGTGGTAACTTGTGGAATAGACAGCATGGAATGTGGTTTTAACCAATCAGCGCCAGGATTAGACCTACCCGTTGTATAAAGGGAAATAATGCACGCTCTAGAATGCCCTTCAAGCCAATCAGAAACGAGTATTTAACAATGCCATGGTATAAAGGCCCTGAATGCTGTTTGGCTGAAAGCCAATCAGAAAGACTATACCACGGGTATGACTCCAAAAATATTTTTTGCTGTACTAATTATGTTGGTAACCAGTTTATAGTATATGGCCCAAATACCATGGCTAATGGCTATATGCAGGCAGTCTGTGTTGTACATAAGAACAGACTTTAGCCGTGGTATATTGGCCATATACCACACTTCCCCAGGCCTTATTGCTTTACTACTATAGGATTCCAATACAAAAATCTGATCCAATTTTGGAAGCAGTCCTATTGGACTCCTATAGGATTCCAATAAAATAATCCAATACATCCTATAGGATTCCAATAATAAAAAAACAACTTTTAGAATCCAATAGAAAATACTATCAGATTTTGGAACTAGTCCTATAGAATAAAATCCCATAGGATAGATTCCAAAATCTGATAGGCTTTTCTATTGGATTCACATTTTTTTTTATTGGATTGTGTAACTAGAGCTGCCCCATACATCTCCCCTTTCCAGTCAAGACATGGTTAGAGAATATGGGAGACACAGGCAGGAGAAGAGAACTAGGCGGGCTACTATGTCTAAGGTATTGACTACTTAAACATGCTAGGTCAGCTTGCTTCCTGGTTCGTTTAACACAGCTGCTACAAAGCTGATGTTAGCTAGCTACTGCAGCTTCTTCCATAGCTAGTTAGCTAGCTACAGTACGTGGCACCCCAGCCTGCACATATCCTAACGTTAGCTACATAAACACATCTTGCCACTGTTTCTGACTTTTGTCATTGCTAATGGGTGTCAAACAGACAGTTTTTCAAGCATTATTTGATTGAAAAGGGAAACAGCCTGTATGGGGTAATGAGTGTTAGATACAGTCTATGAGCAAGCTAGCCAAATAGCTCCCATTGACATACAAACAATGGATACATGGGGCCTGTGCATGTAGCCGTCTGTTGGATCTTCAGGGCCCAGGGACAAATTTAACTCTGTTATGGTACTATGGTCATGATTATGTTTTAATTTCTGTGGATGAGGAAGGCAATGGCTTGAATTAATGACACCTTAATTCATTATAATTTTAATATAGCCACAATGCAATGCAATGAGCAGGAAAACAAATTAGAGCAAAGCCTAAGGAATATTTCCAACAGTCTCATTCTCTTTCTTCATAGCATATGGCTACCTATTTGCGACGAGGGTTTATTTGTAGATATACAAGAGCATTGGTGGAGAAATACACAATAAAACTTAAGAAAACTCAACCAAGAAGAAATATTGTTACTGAAACATATGGAACTGTCAAAAATGATCACTTTCAACACAAGATACTGATGAGGACAATTTGAACACGTCTCACTCTAAATGGACTAATTCACATCATTATAAAGCAGAAAGGTAGGAGTTATAATCACTTCAATTAGTGCAGAGCCATGAAGCTAGGATAATGCGGCCATAATGTATATGCAATTTCATTTAATTTAGCTACCATCTGTTTGTGCAATTGAATGCACTGTAATATTTAGCTCCTCTGAATTTATTGGTTTGTTTGTCTCTACTGAGGGGAGTGACATTGTTGGTAGAATGTGCATGAACACGAGCGTGTGTTTGTGTTTATTATACGTTCCCCTCCATATGTATTTGGACAGTGACGCAAACATTTAAAATGTGTCTCTATACTCCAGCATTTTGGTTTTGAGGCGACAATACAGAATCCACATTTGATTTCAGGGTCTTTTCATACTGCTTTACCGTTTAGAAAATAAAAGCATTTTATCTATCTAGGCCCCCCAGTGTGAAGAAGTCATAAGTATTTGGAGAAATTCACTTATAGTCTTTTAAAGTAGTCAAAAGTTTAGTATTGTCTCATATTCCTTGCACGCAATGATTACATCAAGCTTGTGACTATACAATCTAGTTGGACGCATTTTCAGTTTGTTTTGGTTGTTTTGCCCAATAGTAACTGAATGGTGAATGATGATGGGAGTCATTTTCTTTCTAAGTGAGTAGATGAGAAGGCCAGCATCCAGGAGTCGCTTCTTCAATGTTGACATTGAGACTGGTGTTTTGCGGGTACTAGTTAATGAAGCTGCCAGTTGAGGACTTGTGAGGCGTCTGTTTCTCAAACTAGACACTCTAATGTACTTGTCCTCTTGCTCAGTTGTGCACCGGGGCCTCCCACTCCTCTTTCTATTCTGGTTAGAGACAGTTTGCGCTGTTCTGTGAAGGGAGTAGTACACAGCGTTGTACGAGATCTTCAGTTTCTTGGCAATTTCTCGCATGGTATAGCCTTCATTTCTCAGAACAAGAATAGATTGACAAGTTTCAGAAGAAAGTTCTTTGTTTCTGGCCATTTTGAGCCTGTAATCGAGCCCAGAAATGCTGATGCTCCAGACACTCAACTAGTCTAAAGAAGGCCAGTTTTATTGCTTCTTTAATCAGGACAACAGTTTTCAGCTGTGCTAACATAATTGCAAAAGGGTTTTCTAATGATCAATTAGCCTTTTAAAATGATAAACTTGGATTAGCAAACACAACGTGCCATTGGAACACAGGAGTGATGGTTGCTGATCATGGGCCTCTGTACGCCTATGTAGATATTCCCTTCAAAATTCTGCCGTTTCCAGCTTCAATAGTCATTTACAACATTAACAATGTCTACACCGTCTTTCTGATCAATTTTATGTTATTTTAATGGATAACAAATTAGCTTTTCTTTCAAAAACAAGGACATTTCTAAGTGACCCCAAACTTTTGAACGGTAGTGTACGTAAAGTGCTTTCATTTATAAACGGTAAAACAGATACTGTTTGAATGAAAATACCCACAAATAAAAGCTGAAACATTCTATTTAAGAGCCAAATTCAAATGATTTAGATTCACTCTCCAAATACATATAGTATGGAGGGGAGTATATGATACAGTACATGTGATAATTGAATTTTGCTCATCCCTCATAAAGATGTTATGTTTTATGTACCCCAACCTATTAATTTGTCTAAGCCTGTCAAACCTCTGTCTAATTTATGTGTCTCCATCCATTCTCAAGTCTGCAATCATTCTCAAGGGGCTGCCAGGTCCAAAAGTCAACATTACATGACAGTATGAATATCATGGGATTGGGGACTTTTGTAATTATAGCAAAGCCACGTGGGTGCTGATCTAGAATTAGTTTAGCATTTTAAGACTATGATACATATAGAGGCAAGGACCTTATTCTAGATCAGCATTCCTCCGAGGTGCTTTATTAATACGGGCCCTGATTATAGTCCTGACTCCTCCAAATAGTAATAGTTCTCTAGAAACCTCTTATACATATGGTCTCATCTGGTCACCGCTGCAAACACTATGCAGAGAAGTGGGGGAGTGAGGGAGTGGAGGAGAGGACGACTTGAGTTTACTCCTTTCCCCGGTCTCAAGGGTGCCGTCTCTGATGCTTCACACTGAGTGAGTAGTACGCTCACCAATATGCCATATGGGACCACAAGCAGTTTCCTTTATCATCTCTTCCTTTACACTTGTTTATGTTGTTGTGTTTGTTGTTTAGAAATAATCAAATGTTGATGGCGGAGTTGGAATGGACCATTAGATATGTGAGAATGTTCAACGGAGAACAGGAGCCCGGCAGTCTGCCACAGTCCATAACCAGCCTTGTGGTTCTGCTAATTTGATTATAATATAGTCATCTCCGAAGATTAGAGCTATTCAATTAAATATTCTAATTAACCTGAAGTATTAGGCAAATGATGCTAATTACAAATATTCTCAAGAGAGCGGCTGAGATGAGAGCCTCGGCCCACGATGATACTTCAGCCCAGTGTTTCGTAACATGATGATGCCCTATATCATAGGCTCTGCGAATATTAAATTGCCGGCTAATTTGCCTAAACCTCATTTGTTTAATGACATTAGCATTTTGTGTGAAATTGTAATAAACATGTACATCATTGCTCTTCGCTCAGAGAAAGTGCACTCTTGGGGTAGCTTAGTATTTCTGTTTACACTGCCAATACAGCTTCCCAGCGCGCGCACACACACACACACACACACAGACACGCATACACACACACAAACAGGCATGCATGTGCAGTCCCACACACACAAACAATCACACACACTGATTGGCCCATTAGGCTTACATAAAGTACTTGTACAGATGAGGATGTCGGGGTGTCATTTCTTGCCATTAAACAAGAACAGAATTTCAACATAGATTCTAATTGGAAACTACTTGATTTATCAGAGCACAACTGAACTTATTTTACCTTAGCTCCATTTGTATAGCAGGCGAGGTAAGATGGAAAAGAACTGAGTCGAATGAATGAAGGGGAGCCTTGCGATAGAAACTATTCAGTGTAGATGCATCCAGCCTGGGGGGGAAAAAATGCCTTACAACTCTAAAATCATGAAATCATCATATTTGACAAAGGTTAGAGGAAAAGCAAAGCTATCATGGATGGGAAACATGGTGCCTTCAGTGATTACTTTATATTCATAGTTTTCCCACTCCGAGGTCCTGAATATGTCATGTGCATAATGCCTGCTCTGACTGTGGCATTGTAGTCACTCCAAGCAACGTGTTTCAATAAGGCAATTTTCTCACTGCCTAAAAACATCAGTGGGGCACCATTCTGAACAAAGACAGCATATGACATCTTATCCAAGCATACGTCGGCAGGACAGGACTATACTTTATTAAAGGAAAATAGGATTTCACTAATGTTTGGACAAGCGGGAGGACCTAGAGGAGGGGCTATGGTGGGGGGGGGGGGGGGGTGTAGGAGGGTTAGCTTTGCATTTGAGGACAAGGTCTGAGACACAGAGAGAGGGATTAGGTCTTACAACGAACGCAAAGTGTGGGAAAGAAATGCCTGTGCGTGAATGCCTCCACACCACTCACAATAGGCCACGGATCCAAGTGACCCTTCCTGCATTTGACTCGCAAATCATGGCACATTTTCACCTACTGTCTATTTTATTTGCATACATTTTGGTTTTTACTATAATGACAAAGGAAGAC
This sequence comes from Salvelinus namaycush, assembly GCF_016432855.1. Taxonomy (NCBI): domain Eukaryota; kingdom Metazoa; phylum Chordata; class Actinopteri; order Salmoniformes; family Salmonidae; genus Salvelinus; species Salvelinus namaycush. Next base: position 779,106 of record NC_052343.1, on the reverse strand, counting down.
AATTACATTTGAAATTGCCCCAAAAACGTGTATTGTCAGGGGAGGCATTCCTTTCATTCCTGAGGCGTAAACACAGTCAGTACAATCCACATGGCTCAGCCCCTGTGCTTGGTGGATGACTGTATTAGGGATGATACAGGCACAGTCAGTGCATTTACTACAGGGGGATATTAGATGAGTGGGAGCTAAGCCGAGTGGGATGATATGAGCTTTTGTTTGAGCCTCCGCTACGTGGAGAGCCCAGGAGTAAGCACTGTACACCTGTCTCATTAGCAGAAACATGCTGTTGACCCAGTGTATTAGCCTGGGCCTAATCCTGTCGGATCTGAACAGGGCTCCTCTAAGCCTCTCGTAAGGATAAGTCTTCCCCTGAGCTGCGATGACAAGGCCACAGTACAATGGAAAACCAGGCCATTGCAACAGATCATTATGCTGTCACAAACAGATGCAGCTTATGAGTACCTGTGTGTTTGTTTGTTTATTGGCAACATTATCGCCACATTATTGTTGTTTCTTGCACTGAGTGTGAGAAGGGCTCTGCGCACACACACACACACACACACACACACCCTCTCTATGTTTAATTCTGTCTTTCAAATGCACAATGATTCCCCAAAATAACGTCCTGGTGTACAAACAGAGTTTGTTCCTTATTCTGATTTTCTCCACATTATCATAGAAAGGCAAAGATCAAGAGTGGAGGTAATGTAAACGCAGATAGTGATGATGGGTGTGGTTAAAGGGGTCAAGGTGCACCACTGATGGTAGAGTGGGTGACTATTGATATGGCTCGATGGGAATAGGGGATGTGGGCCTAGCTTGCTGACGGTATCGTAGGGAGGGATAACAGAGAAGAGGGCAGAGGTAATGACATTGGAAGAAGGACCTTCATGACTTTTGTCAATGTGGACAGTCCCTGTCTCCGTCACCAATTATCAGTGTCATATCAAGAGGGAGAGAAACAATAATGTCTGATTTAGACTGAGGTGGAAATCAAAGCCAATCACAAACACCTCTCTCCAGTTATCGACTATTTTTTGTAAACATCAAGATGAGGAGATTGATTATTGAGAGAAGTTAAAGCAGCGTTGACTGGTTCTTTTCACACGCCTTTGTCATTTCTCTCTCTCCTGTCTGCCTTCACATTTCATTTGTCTCCTGTTGAGAGAGTAACCTCTCTTAAGAAACCTCCAAACTCCAAAATATTAGGGCACTGGATTGAGTTCAATATAAAATTCATATGTATTATTTGTAACTTGGGAAATATATTGCACGCAATATTACTGTGATTTGGGGCCCATGATCAAAACTACCATAGTTAGAGAATAACTGACTCTGATATGGCTTTTTGATGCATATAATAATTATTGTCGATGTAATAAAACCATACTTGCAGAAAGGAAAATCCAATCTGAACAGATATGCTGCACTGGCTCTGTTGAAGATGAGGATCTAGTGAGTGAACAAAGGACTGCTGGAGAGAGAAAGAGCCTGTCGAATCGCTGAGTACCACCGAGCGTCTGGGCTCTGCGCGGCGAAATGCAAATGTCAAGTGACACTCGACGAGTCTGTGATTAAGATTTAATAGAGAAAAATGTGAGGCGAGGATATTAGCCTAACTAAGACACATCAGCTCGCTCCCTTCAGGGCTCCCGCTTGCGCCCACTTCCTGTGCTGCAGGGGGCAGAGATATAACAGACAGTGGTCTCTTCTCAACCTCTCCTTTCTACTGTTTAGGAAACGTTTCTGCTCAGGAGGAACAACCATTGCTTAGCTAGACTATGCTTACTGGGTAAGTATTGGTACAAACCAGACAAACTGTGTGTAAATATGCAATGCGGCATCATAATGACTGCATTTTAGGCAACTTACATCAGTCTATAATAATCACATTAGACACAAACATAGTGAGGCACTCAAAAATGTCATTTTTTTTTTTTATGTTTCTTTGCAGTTTTGTTGTTTATTGTACACTGAACCAAAATATTAATTCAACATGTAAAGTGTTGGTATAATATTAATTGCTGCTATACAGTAATAAAATAAAATACATAATGAACAAAAATGTGAATGCAACATGTAAAGTGTTCGTCCCACGTTTCATGAGCTGAAATATAAGATCCCTGAAATTTTTTATACGCACAAAAAGTTTATTTCTCTCAAATTTTGTGCACACGTTTGTTTACATCCCTGTTAGGGAGCATTTCTCCTTTGTCAAGATAATCCATCCACCTGATAGTTGTGGCATATCAAGAAGTTGATTAAACAGCGTGATCATTACACAGATGCACCTTGTGCTGGGGACGATAAAAGACCACAAGGTCACACATTTCTCAAGTTTTGAGGGAGCGTGCAATTGTCATGCTGACTGCAGGAATGTCCACCAGAGCTGTTGCCAGATAATTGAATGTTAATTTCTCTACCATAAGCCTCCTCCAACGTCGTTGTAGAGAATTTGGTAGTACGTCCAACCGGCCTCACAACCGCAGACCACATTTATGGCATTGTGTGGGCGAGCGGTTTGCTGATGTCAACGTCGTGAACAGAGTGCCCTATAGTGGCGGTGGGGTTATGTTATGGGCAGGCATATGCTACGGACAACGATCACAATTGCATTTTACAGATGGCAATTGGAACGCACAGAAATGTCCTGACTACATCTTGAGGTCCATTGTGAGGCCCATTTTGTTTAAGTTATGTGTGACCAATAGATATATATGTATTCCCAGTCATGTGAAATCCATAGATTAGGGCCTAATGCATTTATTTAAATTGACTGATTTCCTCATATTAACTGTAACTCAGTAAAATCGTTGAAATTGTTGCATATTGCATTTATATTTTTGTTCAGTATAGATCAATAAAAAATGTTAACAATAGATCAGTTGAATGATAATGGGAATTGCATATTACACAGCCATCACTCTACACATCTTGTCCCACAACGTTTGTCACAACTAAGCAACAACTCGGTGGTGAAATAAAAGGGAAAATGCATCCTAGCGTTGGGGGAACCTATGAGCACACATTCAGAAGGTCACGGGTGCACTCCCAACACCACCACCACCACTGAACAAACCATCCGCTCCAACCTCACCGCTGCAGTGCAAATCTCCTCTGAAATGTAAAACATTTCATTTGTCAACCTGTTTCTATCATATCCTCAATCACTGTCCTGCTGGTGGCAGGTGCCATGGGCCAGGAGGGGGGGGGGGGGGGGGGGGGGGGGGGGGCAGAACGGGGTCAGAGGAGGGGGACGTGTGGCTTGGCCAAGCAGCATCTCTGAGATGGGAAGAGGGGTGCTCTGATTAGGCCCTCATGCTGGCCGGAATTGTCCCGGACAGCCTAGAAATCAGATTATTAACTCTGATACCAGACACTCTGTCTCCTGGTCAGGATTAGCATGAATTCTTTTATATGGATCGATAAGCAATCTTTTCCCTTCTTCACAATCTCCCCTTAGCTTCATTAATCTGTGTGTTATGTTTATGTCAAGGAATTAAGACATCCCAAGATTACCTCACCTCCTCCTTTCAGGACGTTGAACGGTAGCATCTCATAGAGATTTATTAAATCAAGCACTGACTCTGCTTACCTCAAAGAAAATGGCCTCCTGTCTTGTGTCCATGGCTCTCAGGCCTTTTTACACATGCCCAGAGAAGAGATCACTTCTCCAAAGGAAACCTATTGAGTACTGAGGCCTTGACTACACTCTTAGAAAAAAAGGTGCGATCTAGAACCTAAAAGGGTTCTCTTGTGGGGGATTTGGGGATAGGATAACCCTTTAAAAAACCTTTTTTGGTTCCAGGTTGAACCCTGTTGTGTTGCATGTAGAACCCTTTCCCCAGAGGGTTCTACGTGGAACCCAAAAGAGTTCTACCTGGAACTAAAAAAGGTTCTACCTAGAACCAAAAAGGGTTATCCTTTGGGGACAGCTGAAACCCCCTTTTGGAACCCTTAGAACACCTTAGAAAAAAGGTCCTACACCTTAGAACCTGTATAGATGATAGGAAAAATACAATAAGTCATTTTGCCTGATTACTAGGCTTCTGGCCTTACAGAAGAGCGTGGCTTGATTGGTGTAAATATTTCTTCATAATATGGTGGGCCCTTTCAATAAATGGCCAGGTAAATTACTTTTCACCATCAAGCATCGACTTGATCATTCATTACATAGACTATATACACATATATAAAACCTCTGACTGATACACAGTCCAGACCCGAATGCCAATCATCTCTGACGTAATCCTTCTGAAAACACAAATCACAAACGATGTCCATATAAACCCAAGAAAAGCAAATAATTATTTCAACCTTGATCATATACTGTATAAGTAATTCCATAGGAATCTTAATTTTATGCTCCTTATAGGAATAGAGTTCACATACTAAGCAATAAATTAGATAGATCAAGAAAACATTTTTGAGAAATGTCAAATATCAGCCAAAGAGCTTGTAACAACACAGCCTTACGGAGACAAGTCCGTGGGCCAATGACGTCATTTAGCCTAGACAGTGTCTTTCAAGGAAAATACTTCCTTCCAGGAAAAGATGCAACCTTATTAATTACAGAGGTACTACTCCCACCTTGTACTGCGTTATTGATCTACTTATCTAAGTAGCTAGCGAGTAGCAACACAGGGTTACCGTAAATTATTATTCTAAGAGAAAATGACTGGTTATCAACATGAGACTGGGTGGACGCTCAAAATGCTAACCTTTTTATTTTTTGTTAATTCAATCTAGATCCCACTATCGAATGCATAAGTGTCTTATTCTGCATCCAGACAAGGCTGTGAGATCAGCAAGCTCTCATTTCTTCACTTACTTTCCAAAGTGGCAAAAATAAATAAATATACATATAAAGAAACACATTAAAAAGTTCACGTGTGTGTGTGTTGGATCCGCTGAAACTCAAGTCATGGAGAAAGGGGGGGATGGAGGAGAGAGAATTGAGAAGAGAGTGTTTGGCCATAGTCTACTCAGTGGCTGTATAATTATGACCAATATAGAGCATAATTAATCAACCCCTGCATCATTAGGAAACACGAGTCCGGACATGTCGTTAAAGTGCTTTTAGTCCCCCTACTGCCCTCTCCATTCCCCGCAGTGTCTATAATACTTTACCATCTCACTACTACTGATCTCCTATTGGTCATTTACTGAAAATGAACTCTCATGCTGGGCATGATTCTTCCGAAATATTGCCTAATTCGCCTTCATGACCGATTCCTGATTCATTTAATGAATGCTTGAATGGGAAAGTTAGGATTCGAAAATGACTGTGAAGTTTGAGAGTGATAAGGTATTTCTTACGAAGTTAACAGAAGCCATTTTACGACTTACTGAACTGCGTCACTCGGAGGCCGGGGTGCGTTCCGGTTCAAAACCGTAAACACGTTGATGTTGAATTCTTTGATGTATCCTTTGATTTATCGGGCATTGCAACTTGACCGTTAACGTTTGATGAATATAATGCAATACTCCACTATTCTACGTCTATATTACAGATATCACATTTATCGCTGCATGTTTGAATGAGTCCTTATGGATGATATACATGTACTGTAGCTGCTGTGCGTAGGATAGGCCTATTTTCAGAAGAGCACAGTTTGAGTCTATGACTTAAGACCGGAGTGTGTCTATCAGTCAGTAAGTGGATACAATTGGCTGAGAGGTTGTGGTTTCGCTAGAGAGCCCTTTTAAGTCAGCCTACTCAAAAGTATTGGACTTGGGGTCAGGTTCAAATTAATTAAAGGGCTATAATTGAAAGTGCTCACTAATGACTGCAATCTTACCCACCCAATATTTAATATTTCATCATTAAACAGTAAAATGACCCGATATGATCCTAATACAGAGCCATTTATGCAGCATTGATCAAAGTGACCTTTTCATACTGAGGGAGTGGAAGGAAATCAATCCATCACCTCCTCCCTTTTTGCCCAACACTCGCTCTTCCTCCTCTGCCTCTCCTCTACATACTACAGCAGATGCCGTGGCTATGCATGTAGAAGCAACGTATAGCCTATATACACATATGCCAATCAAAGCCTTCCCTTGTAAAATCACATCTGACCCCAACGACAAGCAATCTCTGCATGGCTGCATATATCTAATGCTTTTGTTCGCCGCAATGTATTCCTCTCTGTGTTTGTTTGTTTTTGCCTCGCACCTCTTGCCCCCTCCCTCTCCGTCTTCTGCCAGACACATAGCCATGTTATTACCCAGAAGCCTCGACAGGTGACGAAAAATGGCAAAGACTTCTCTGCCCATCACTCTGAGTCGAGAGCCCCGGGCCTAGGATGAGCCATCATAATGGGGAGCACCGAGGAGAGGGAAGAAGAAGTGAAACGAGAAAAGTTAAATCGGTACAATGCTTAAACACATTTCAGAGTAGGATCTGTCTTGATTTGGCATACAGCTTGACACTCCACATTTTCTGTCGGTCTGCTAACTGCTGAAGTCCTTATCCGTTGTCAACTCACCATGAAACAAGTTCAATGTCTTTCTTAGGTTGCCAAGTTTGGCTGAGATTTATAGCTGAGAGTCAAGACCCACACTGATTTGATTGCGATTTGGACATCACCTGCTTAGCAAAATGTTATTCAACTGAACAATATGGCATCTTCGATAGGATACCATACTGGGACGTGTAGTACATATTGGACAGGACATTTTGCACATGAAGGCTACAGTTGAATAATCCTGGGATTTCATCTGAAATTAAAAGCTGATACGTGATATAGGCCTACCGCTAGACATTGTGAATGATTTTCTCTGTAATCGCAATTTTAAAAAACAAGCACTGTAAACATGCATTTTATCCGCATTTAGATAATCTTACACATCATTTAATCTCTTAGATCTACATGTTTGGAAGCCTGCTCATGAATTATAGTCTGTTAAAGCTGGACGGGTGATCCCAAGGCTTTAGTAGAAAGGGAAAGATTGATTTTATTCTTTATGAGTAGCCTGAGGAACGATATCTGTTAATCCACTAAGCACATCTTAATCAACATCACTGTGTTATATTGCTGCCTGTGGTCTGCGCCGAACAAAATAGAACATCATGGAAATAATCTTTGTAAAATCCTCTGCCCCAAGCAGATTCATTATTGTAATGTTTATAAGTCATAAATGTATCTTTTTAATTATGAATGCACAACCCCCTAAAATGAAATTGAAATGAAATGTCTGATTTACAGGCACTGTTTTAATTAATGAACTCCATTGGTGTTGGTGCTGCAGATATCAATAGCACACGGAGGGAGAGAGTGTAGTAAGCCTAACTGCATGGTATTGCATTAGCTAAGTAAGTCTGGCACAGTTTCAGAAAAACAGGGCCGTAAAGTAAGTTTAAAAGATATGAAGCCCATACGATAATGTACTTCTGAAGTTGATAATGTCAATTAGCCAATAATTACACTTTATGAGCAACCCACTCTGAAACATAACGGTCGATTTGTCTTTTATGCTATTTGCAGTCAAATAAGTGATCTTCCGACTGATAAGAACACTGTAATAGTTATAAGTCTACGTCTTCACGACATCTTCACATTACCAAGATGCTGATGAATGCCTTACGCAGTACGTTTCAGATTGATAAAGTGATCTGTTTCCAGGCAATATCCGTCTCTGGTATTTTTACTCTGAACTAGTCTCTCGGCTGGATACTGCAGCTATACACACATTTTCAAGGTGAGCAACTTGACAGGGAGAAAGCAAAATGCCGAAATGCCACATGGCTTATATGGCGCTCATGACAGCTCTCCAGAAATCAAGCGTGGCACTCTCATATGAGTGAAAATAATGGAATCCTATATGCCTTGGAGCATGTCAGCATCTGGAAGTAGCTGCAAATGCAAAGTGACACCTGGCCGTGGCAGAGGCGAGTGTTGAATTGGGAATCAAGGAACCACGAGGCCCTCCCTGCAACTGTCCCAAAACCAGAGCTGAGGGGGGTTCTTGTATAATCAGACCTACCCAACCCCCAACTCATCTCCTGATCTATTTGTTTACCTGTCTATTCGAAGGAGCCCTGGTCCTTAAGCATTATGATTATCTACTTAGTGTTGTCAGAGGGGATGACAGACACTGACAACTCTATCTGAGCCTGGAAAGTAAATTAATATCCTTATGTGATCTGTCATCATGTCAAAAATACATTTACATACTTTTCAGCAAAACATTTACATACTTCTCAGGAAGACTCAGCAATATGTCATCATCGTACACGGTGGGGGGCATTTCCTGATTACTGACATCAGCAGCAACGGAATGTGAACTCTGCTCACATTAGAAAGAGCCAATGACAGTGTATGAGTCTAGGCAGATTTATGTTGTTGTTGTTTCTGTGAGCAGGAAGTCACCCCGCTGTGTTTGATCATATCATATGGCTGAGTCTACCTTTAAGATTAAAGGGCATGGTCAAGTGAGGGTAACATAAGCCCCGTGGGACTTCCTGGGCCTTAAAGGGTAGAAACCGGGCAAAAAAAAGACGTTAAGAAAATAGAAAACATGAACTGGAACCACTTACGACAGAGGATGTCCTTTCCTTTCTCTATCACCGGTTTCCTTCCACTCTAACACATGTTTTAAAAAAACACCCAATCGCCCCCCCAGACATAGCCGGCCCCACCCTTTCCTCTTCACAGGACTTAACCATTATCCCCATCCCCACCTCCCCTCCCTTCCCATCCTAATCAAAGATACAGAGATGAAAAGGTTTTATTAATAAAAGTTCCCCCTTCAGGAAGATGGGAACTAAATGATTACTCAGAATGTGCCCAATTTCACTCCCAGAACCCCCTCGCAGACTGGGCATCTGGGCTGGGCGGGGCCTGCAGGAACCTCAGACATCTGGAAGCTGTTTTACTCTGTGTGCCGATTAAAAAGAAGGTCCACGCACAGATACCACCCGCAGTCACTGTGTGTCTGTGTGGGGTTTTGCCTGCAGTACCTCCCTTCGCTCTTCACTATCATTTTCAACGTAGGTTTGACATTAATCAGATCTAGAAAAGGGCACATGGTATGCAGAAGTCATTATAGATGTATACATATCTAGACACACACATGCATACTACATACTGTAAAACACATAAATGTTCAGCCTGCTTTTACGTCACAATTGTAGTGTCTCTCTCCTCTATGTCTCTCTCCTGAGCTTTCAGTTTGTCTTTGGTTGCTGTGGCAATGGTATGTCACATTAGTCTGTGATTATCTGTATGAGGGGCTACATTCTGTTTCCTCCAACTTGAGTAATTGCATTTTTTGTCTCCCTTCTTTTAATCAAACTCACAAACAATAAGCGGGAGGCGCTGACAGAAAGTCAATGCGATGTGGACAGGCGTAAAGTCCGAACGGGAGGCTCGACACGGCACCTTCTATGCTCCCGATGACGAGGGCCACCTGGCTTCATCACATGGCCGCCAGCAGGCTAAACAAAAAGCCTCAAAGCAATCGGCCAATGAAAGCTAAAGGGAAATCCTGCCCGTCGCCACAGACAGACAGCCGCCGCACCGCACCACTCTGGCTCCTTAACAAAAGACTGATGTTATCTAATAAACAAGGTTACTTCCATCTCAGCCACCCAAACACCACAAACTATGGAGAGGGTCTGGCTTAGTGAGTGCTGGAGAGAATGGGTGTGTGAGGTGAGGGATGAGAGTTATGCACTCTTTACTAGCATGAATAGCATCTTCACTGTGTCATTGAGAATTTTGCAACATCTATGGATTGCCTGTGAACGAATGCTTAGATATTTATATTTGTCATGGAGGCGTGCTTTCATTTGGGTTTTACTTGTGTGTGTCTTCACACTTGGGAAGCGTTTGTATATTCACTTTTGCAAAACAGTTATAGTCACTCACCCATCTAGATAACTTGAAAATAGTCGAACAAGCTTTGCTAGGGCGAGTAAAATGGTCAGGGTGAGGTGTTTTCTCGTTTGGTTCTGGAAGTAGCTCGGAAGCTAGCCAACTTTAGCCAATTAGATTCAGCACAATTAGTGTGCAACCTAGGTCGTTGTTGAATATCAATATGGGGCTAGTTAGGGACCATCAATAAATTACACAATGATGTTGCACGTCTTTTAGTTTTCTTTAACGCTTTCAATATTTCATATGAATTTTGACAATTTACAGTTGATTTGAGATTTTTAAATAGTTGACATTTTACATGGAGTAAATTATTGACGGTGTCCTATTAACTAGCCCCATAGAGATATCCAACATAGACCTAACGTTTAGTGTGCGTTCACAGAGAGAATTTACCAACACCTAAGTGTTAGTAGGCAATACTTGAAACCAAACCCAACCCTCAAATATGCCAAAGGCGGAGACGTCATCAATTCCCTAAATCTCCGACATGCTTGTTTTGAAAAATACTGACTATATGACCAAAGTTATGTTATTTATACTTTTTCGTAAATGTTGGGCCTAGAATATATGTATATGACTACTACCAACGCCACATAAGCCGTTTTCAATCAGAAAGTTTGTTTTTTAAATTATATTCTGGTAATATCTGGCTAACACAGAGAATATGCTAACTCAAGTTAACTGTTTTGATAGTTTGATAATAGAAAATGTAAAACATGCCGCTTCAACTGAAGTGTATCACTTAAATTGTGTGAGAAGTTCAGAAATAGGAGGTTTTATGGAAATGAGAAGTTTAAGCGGGATCGAGACCTCATGCTGCCATCTGCTAACATATGCATGTCACTGGCCGTGTTGAAATGTCTGCTAATTCCCCCCATTTTTAAAATTCCATTTTATTTGTGCTCATTGATTTTGTGAGAGGATGGGGATAGCGAACCATCAGAGCTTCGGGAATAAAATGCTGCCACTGACCTGTGCATAGATAATTCACCATGAAAGACAATCAATAAATAACAAACACTCCCTAATCAGCCAAGGAGCTGACAGAATGACATTCCATTATCCCCATCTGGCCCAGTGCAGTCAGAACAACCAAACCTCAAAGGGCAAGGCTTCCCCTCTGCACACTGCCAAAGCCTGTCCTGCTGCCCTGATCTCACACACACACACACACACACACACACACACACACACACACACACACACACACACACACACACACACACACACACACACACACACACACACACACACACACACACACACACACACACACACACACACACACACACAAAGAGACACACACATACATGCATGCACACAAACAAACACGTACACACACTCATACACGCAGACACACACTTACACACTCACACGCACAGGCATAGGCACAAACGCATACATGCATGCAAACACACGCACGCACGCACATGCACACACAAACACAGACAGGCACACTGATTAGGCATGCACTTGTTATAATGTTCACGACCTCATGTGAAAGGAAGTGCCCAATGTTCCAACACACCTTTACACAACATCCAAGATCCCTCTTCAGCCTCACACACGAACAAATGTAGTAAGAGTTTGCATCACACAGAGCATCATGATGTCATTCACACAGCTAGGGTATGAGAACATCTCTGACATATACATGAGTAAAAAATGAATGCATGCATACACCTTACCTCTTCAGTAACGGCAATCCATCACTTCACAACAATGACAAATAGGGGGAAATGGTCTGTACTTCCAGATGTAACCTGCACAGTGGTCTGACATTTACAGAAATCAATACCACAGGTATTTTTCTCTGGAACAAAATTAATAACTCAAAATCAGAATGCATGAAAAAGCCATGTGATCGACCTCTACACCGGATCTTCGCAGCTCGCTAGTTGCTACCGAATGGCTATTGTGGCTAATGCCCTTGCCCAGAAGTATGCACCAGCTAGCCTCGAGCTAGTCTCGAGCTAGGCCCATTTCCCAGCTAGCAAACAAAGTACACCAATTACAATACCTCTCTTGCCAATTGGCCTGACCCTTTGTCGACACGGAGCCCCGCCGATCCATCACGACTGGTCTGCTGGTCTGCTGACGTAATTCGGCCTCTGCGTCGTGGATGTTGTTGTTGATCCATCTGCTAGCCAAGGCCTGCTAACTTCCTGAACGCCGTGTCTCCCGCTAGCCTTGCGTAGTAATCGACTACCGAACGGCTTCCTGTTTCATCTTTGCTGCTCATTGGACCCTATGATCACTCGGCTACACAGCTGATGCCTGCTGGACTGTTCATTTAACACGGTACTTCATTTAGTTTATCTGTCGGCCCCAGCCTCGAACTCAGGCCCTGTGTGCAGCTAACTGACCCTCTCTGCCCATTCATCGCCATTTACCCGTTGTTGTTGTCCTAGCTGTTTACCCGTTGTTGTTGTCCTAGCTGTTTACCCATTTACCCGTTGTTGTCTTAGCTCTCCCAATCAACACCTGTGATTGCTTTATGCCTTTCTCTAACGTCAATATGCCTTGTATACTGTTGTTTAGGACAGCTCTCATTGTTTTATTTTACTGCGGAGCCCCTAGTCCTGCTCAACATGCCTCAGATAGCCCCCTTGTCCCACCCCCCACACATGCAGAGACCGCACCTAGGTTAACTGGCGCCTCCAGAGATGCAATCTATCTCATCGTCACTCAATGCCTAGGTTTACCCCCACTGTACTCGCACCCTACCGTACACTATGCTCTGAATCAATTCTACCATGCCCAGAAATCTGCTCCTTTTATTCTCTGCTCCCAAAGCACTAGACGACCAGTCTTTATAGCCTTTAGCTGTACCCTCATCCTGCTCTTCCTCTGTTCCTCTGGTGATGTAGAGGTTAACCCAGGCCCTGTGTGTCCCCAGGCGCTCTCATTTGTTGACTTCTGCAACCAAAAAAGCCTTGGGTTCATGCATGTCAACATCAAAAGCCTTCTCCCTAAGTTTGCTTTATTCCGTGCTTTAGCACACTCCGCCAACCCTGATATCCTAGCCGTGTCTGAATCCTGGCTTAGGAAGGCCACCAAAATTCTGAAATTTCCATCCCCAATTAAAACATTTTCCTCTCAAGACAAAACAGCTAAAGGGGGTGGAATTGCAATCTACTTTAGAGATAGCCTGCGGAGTTCTGTCATACTATCCAGGTCTATGCCCAAACAGTTCGAGCGTCTACTTTTAAAATTCCATCTCTCCAGAAATAAGTCCCTCACTATAGACCCCCCTCAGGTCCCAGCCGTGCCCTGGACACCATATGGGAATTGATTGCCCCCCCACCTATTGTCAGAGTTCGTACTGCTAGGTGACCTAAATTGGGATATGCTTAGCACCCCGGCCATCCCACAATCCAAGCTAGATGCCCTCAATCTCACACAAATTATCAAGGAACCTACCAGGTACAACCCCAAATCCGTAAACATGGGCACCCTCATAGATATCATCCTGACCAAATTGCCCTCTAAATACACCTCTGCTGTTTTCAACCAGGATCTCAGCGATCACTGCCTCATTGCCTGCGTCCGTTATGGGTCCGCGGTCAAACGATCACCCCTCATCACTGTCAAGCGCTCCCTAAAACACTTCTGCGAGCAGGCCTTTCCAATCGACCTGGCCCAGGTATCCTGGAAGGATATTGACCTCATCCGTCAGTGGAGGATGCCTGGTTGTTCTTTAAAAATGCTTTCCTTAACATTTTAAATAAGCATGCCCCTTTCAAAAAATGTAGAACTGATATAGCCCTTGGTTCACTATAAACTTGACTGCCCTTGACCAGCACAAAAACACCCTGTGGCGTACTGAACTAGCTTCAAATAGTCCCTGCAATATGCAACTTTTCAGGGAAGTCAGGAACCAATACACACAGTCAGTTAGGAAAGCAAAGGCTAGCTTTTTCAAATAGACATTTGCATCCTGCAGCACTAATTCCAAAACGTTCTGGGACACTGTAAAGTCCATGAAGAATAAGAGTACCTCCTCCCAGCTGCCCACTTCACTGAGACTAGGAAACACTGTCACCACTGATAAATCCACGATATTCGAGAATTTCAATAAGCATTTCTCTACGGCTGGCCATGCTTTCAACCAGGCTAACCCAACCCCGGCCAACAGCTCTGCACCCCCCACAGCAACTGGCCCAAGCACCCCCTGCTTCTCCTTCACCCAAATCCAGACAGCTGATGTTCTGAAAGAGCTGCAAAATCTGGATCACCGCTCATGGGCTAGAAAATATGAACCCTCTCTTCCTAAAATTCTCCACCGCCATTGTTGCAACCCCTATTTCTAGTCTGTTCAACCTTTTTCGCATCGTCTGAGATTCCTAAAGATTGAAAAGTGGCCGCGGTCATCCCCCAGCGACACTCTTGACCCAAACTGTTACAAACCTATATCCATCCTGCCCTGCCTTTCTAAAGTCTTTGAAAGCCAAGTGAACAAACAGGTCACCCACCATTTCGAAACCCACCATACCTTCTCCGCTATGCAATCTGGTTTCCGAGCTGGTCACGGGTGCACCTCAGCCACGCTCAAGGTCCTAAACGATATCATAACCGCCATTGATAAAAGAGAGTACTGTGCAGCCGTCTTCATCGACCTGGCCAAGGTTTTCAACTCTGTCAATCACCACATTCTTATCGGCAGACTCAACAGCCTTAGTTTCTCTAATGACTGCGTCGCCTGGTTCACTAACTACTTATCAGACAGAGTTCAGTGTCTCAAATCGGAGGACCTGTTGTCCGCACCTCTGGCAGTCTCTATGGGGGTGCCACAGGGTTCAATTCTCGGGCCGACTATTTTCTCTGTATCTATCAATGATGTCGCTCTTGCTGCGGGGGATTCTTTGATCCACCTCTACGCAGACGACACCATTCTGTACACATCTGGCCCTTCTTTGGACACTGTGTTAATGCAACCGCTGTGTCAGATTTCAAAAAAGCTTTACGAAAAAAGCACACCATGCAATAATCTGAGTACGGCGCTCAGACACAAAAACAAGCTATACAGGTACCCGCCATGTTGTGGAGTCAACAGAAGTCAGAAATAGCATTATAAATATTCACTTACCTTTGATGATCTTCATCAGAATGCACTCCCAGGAATCCCAGTTCCAAAATAAATGTTTGTTTTGTTCGATAAAGTCCATCATTTATGTCTAAATACCTCCTTTTTGTTAGCGCGTTTAGTTCTCAATCCAAACTCACGAGGCGCGGGCAAGGTCAGGCGAAAGTTCAGAGGAAAAGTCCAAAAAGTTATATAACAGTTCGTAGAAACATGTCAAACGATGTATAGAATCAATCTTTAGGATGTTTTTAACATAAATCTTCAATAATGTTTAAACCGGAGAATTCCTTTGTCTTTAGAAATGCAATGGAACGCAGGTCGCTCTCACGGCCTCGCGCGTGACCATCTCATGGCATTCTGCCAGACATCTGGTTGAAACAGCTCTCATTCTCTCCCCCACTTCACAGTAGAGCCTCAAACAAGGAAGTGCAGTATGACCCCGTATATTAGAAAGGCAATGAGTTGAAAAACTACAAACCTCAGATTTCCTACTTCCTGGTTGGATTTTTTCTCAGGTTTTTGCCTGTCATATGAGTTCTGTTATACTCACATACATCATTCAAACAGTTTTAGAAACTTCAGAGTGTTTTCTATCCAAATCTACTAATAAGATGCATATACAGTGGGGCAAAAAAGTATTTAGTCAGCCACCAATTGTGCAAGTTCTCCCACTTAAAAAGATGAGAGAGGCCTGTAATTTTCATCATAGGTACACTTCAACTATGACAGACAAAATGAGAAAAAAAATCCAGAAAATCACATTGTAGGATTTTTTATTAATTTATTTGCAAATTATGGTGGAAAATAAGTATTTGGTCAATAACAAAAGTTTATCTCAATACTTTGTTATATACCCTTTGTTGGCAATGACAGAGGTCAAACGTTTTCTGTAAGTCTTCACAAGGTTTTCACACACTGTTGCTGGTATTTTGGCTCATTCCTCCATGCAGATCTCCTCTAGAGCAGTGATGTTTTGGGGCTGTTGCTGGGCAACACAGACTTTCAACTCCCTCCAAAGATTTTCTATGGGGTTGAGATCTGGAGACTGGCTAGGCCACTCCAGGACCTTGAAATGCTTCTTACGAAGCCACTCCTTCGTTGCCCGGGCGGTGTGTTTGGGATCATTGTCATGCTGTAAGACCCAGCCACGTTTCATCTTCAATGCCCTTGCTGATGGAAGGAGATTTTCACTCAAAATCTCACGATACATGGCTGCATTCATTCTTTCCTTTACACGGATCAGTCATCCTGGTCCCTTTGCAGAAAAACAGCCCCTGAGCATGATGTTTCCACCCCCATGCTTCACAGTAGGTATGGTGTTCTTTGGATGCAACTCAGCATTCTTTGTCCTCCAAACACGACGAGTTGAGTTTTTACCAAAAAGTTATATTTTGGTTTCATCTGACCATATGACATTCTCCCAATCTTCTTCTGGATCATCCAAATGCTCTCTAGCATTCAGACGGGCCTGGACATGTACTGGCTTAAGCAGGGGGACACGTCTGGCACTGCAAGATTTGAGTCCCTGGCGGCGTAGTGTGTTACTGATGGTAGGCTTTGTTACTTTGGTCCCAGCTCTCTGCAGGTCATTCACTAGGTCCCCCCGTGTGGTTCTGGGATTTTTGCTCACCGTTCTTGTGATCATTTTGACCCCACGGGGTGAGATCTTGTGTGGAGCCCCAGATCGAGGGAGATTATCAGTGGTCTTGTATGTCTTCCATTTCCTAATAATTGCTCCCACAGTTGATTTCTTCAAACCAAGCTGCTTACCTATTGCAGATTCAGTCTTCCCAGCCTGGTGCAGGTCTACAATTTTGTTTCTGGTGTCCTTTGACAGCTCTTTGGTCTTGGCCATAGTGGAGTTTGGAGTGTGACTGTTTGAGGTTGTGGACAGGTGTCTTTTATACTGATAACAAGTTCAAACAGGTGCCATTAATACAGGTAACGAGGGGAGGACAGAGGAGCCTCTTAAAGAAGAAGTTACAGGTCTGTGAGAGCCAGATATCTTGTTTGTTTGTAGGTGACCAAATACTTATTTTCCACCATAATTTGCAAATAAATTCATAACAAATCCTACAATGTGATTTTCTGGAATTTTTTTCCTCATTTTGTCTGTCATAGTTGAAGTGTACTTATGATGAAAATTACAGGCCTCTCTCATCTTTTTAAGTGGGAGAACTTGCACAATTGGTGGCTGACTAAATACTTTTTTGCCCCACTGTATTAGCTTCTGGGCCTGAGTAGCAGGAAGTTTTCATCTGAACATGAAAATGCTGCCCCCTATCCCAAACAGGTTAATTTGGGCACGCTTTTCATCCAAAATTCAGAATGCTGCCCCCTACCCTAGTGAAGTTAAATGCTAGTAAAACTAAATGCATGCTCTTCAACCAATCGCTGCCTGCACCCGCCCACCCGACTACCATCAGTACTCTGTACGGTTCTGACTTAGAATATGTAGACAACTATAAATACGTAGGTGTCTGGCTAGACTATGAACTCTCCTTCCAGACTCACATCAAACATCTCCAATCCAAAGTTAAATCTAGAATTGGCTTCCTATTTAGCAACAAAGCCTCCTTCACTCATGCTACCAAATATACCCTCGTAAAACTGACTATCCTACCGATCCTTGACTTCGGCGATGTCATTTACAAAATAGCCTCCAACACTCTACTTAGAAAATTGGATGCAGTCTATCACAGTGCCATCAGTTTTGTCACCAAAGCCCCATATACTACCCACCACTGCGACCTGTATGCTCTCGATGGCTGGTCCTCGCTACATATTCGGCGCCAAACCCACTGGCTCCAGGTCATCTACAAGTCTCTGCTAGGTAATGCCCCGCCTTATCTCAGCTCACTGGTCACCATAGCAACACCCACCCGTAGCACGCGCTCCAGCAGGTATATTTCACTGGTCATCCCCAAAGCCAACACCTACTTTGGCCGCCTTTCCTTACAGTTCTCTGCTGCCAATGACTGGAACGAATTGCAAAAATCACTGAAGTTGGAGACTTATATCACCCTCACTAACTTTAAGCGTCAGCTAACAGAGCAGCTTACTTCTAATTGCACATCCTCATCTGCACATATATCACTCCAGTGTAAATTGCTAAATTGTAATTACTTCGCCACTATTGGCCTATTTATTGCCTTACCTCCTTACTTCATTTGCACACACTGTATACAGATGTTTCTGTTGTGTTACGTTTGTTTATCCCATGTGTAACTCTGTGTTGTTGTTTTTGTTGCACTGCTTTGCTTTATCTTGGCCAGGTCGCAGTTGTAAATGAGAACTTGTTCTGAACTGGCCTACCTGGTTAAATAAAGGTGAAATAAAAGTAAATAAATAAATGTAGTATTTTGTACATGGATGAGGGTTCAATGATTGACACTAGGCCTACACAACATCTATGCAATACAAGCCCCTGATTTCTTTTATCTGCTCAAAATAATTCCACTTTGACCTTTGACCTTTAACACTGGGGGTTGAATGGGTGAGTGCATATGCAATATGTCTGTGTGTAGGTTTGTGTAAACACAAATGACACATAACAGTCCCACGGCCATAATCTATTGTGCCTGGAACAGAGGAGAACAGACAGCAATGGCTGGGTCGGCTGCCAAGGAAACGCTTTTGGACCATAACAATCTGTGTCCCCTCCTGTCTGTCCAACTCCAGGGGGGAAGAGGAGGTGGGAGGAGATGGGAGGTAAGGGATACTCTAGGCTGGGCAGGCATAGGTGGGGCCTCCAGTGTACCCTGCAGACGAATGTGTGTGTGTGTGTGTGTGTGTGTGTGTGTGTGTGTGTGTGTGTGTGTGTGTGTGTGTGTGTGTGTGTGTGTGTGTGTGTGTGTGTGTGTGTGTGTGTGTGTGTGTGTGTGTGTGTGTGTGCTTGTGTGTGCGTAATAGGGACAAGCGGCAAAGCTCTCCACGTCTAAGAAGTTTACAGTGCACCCCTACCATGAGGTACAAAATAAAGGCAATTGACGCACAGACGGTCAGATGTGTGTGATGGGATCTGACGAGCTGACAGGCCTGCTGGAGGGCTCCATTTAACCCCTCTGCTCTAGTTTTTGTTCCCCTCCTTAACAATTTGAAAGCATATGATACACCAGTAACACCAGTAATGTCTTTTTTTATGTAACTGGATACATCCGGACACAATTTAGGATACCGCTTATTCATGAGTAAGAGGATGAAAGGAAAAATAATCCCCTTTCTACAATGTGTGTGTGTGTGTGTGTGTGTGTGTGTGTGTGTGTGTGTGTGTGTGTGTGTGTGTGTGTGTGTGTGTGTGTGTGTGTGTGTGTGTGTGTGTGTGTGTGTGTGTGTGTGTGTGTGTGTGTGTGTGTGTGTGGGCACCTGCGTGTGTAATTATTACAGGGGCAGCAGAGTTGTTAATACTCAGCAGTGGCTCCTATTCACCCTCATCATTCACGCTCTTGTACATGGCTCTCACTCAGAGTATTTATAAAGTGCTGATATTGTGTCCGCAATAGAAAATGAGTACGGTATTGTGTTCGCTTCTCAGCGCCAAATCATTAAGGAGGCGCCTTTTTATTTAAAAATAGGATGGGGGAAACGAGCCGCCATGACTCATGCCTCCGTCGTGTGCTCCGTTGTAGAAATTAAACATTCTTAATTAATGTAATGGACCTAATGTAGCGGTTCTTCCTGCTGCGCTGTGACTGGAATGTCTATGTAACATGAGGAGGACCAGTGAACTAACCCAAGATGTATTGGAGGGGGAACCAACACACAAGCACACGCCACCGATGGGGCTTGGACGCTTTCCGCTCCTCGATGACAACATCGCCAGCCCGGGCCGCATCAGCTCGCCGTTTAATGAGGGAGCGGCATGGAAACAGACTATTTGATATCAGTCGCGAGGCCGTGGCTACAATGCTAATTATTTAAACATGGCGTTGCAAATAAACAGTCACACCGCACATCAAAACCACCGTCGTCCAAGAAAAACACTGCGCTGACGCAACATACTTAGACAGTGACACACGATATCCCATAACTGCCCAAACGATGCCAGGATGATTATTGCGAGAGCACATTCGATTATTCTAATAGCTCAATAGTTAATCTTCTAAGTGAGACTCTCTTTCTACTGAGCTTCACCCGCTCTCTCTCTGCTTGTCACACGCGCTCTCTCTCGGAGCACTCAGGGCCAAAATGAATTTCAGTCATGGATCATGGCAAATAATGAAATAATCCCAAGATGACACTGTGAAATTGCTGGATGAGAGAGATGGAGCTGGGTTGTTGAATATTCTATTCTCCCATCTATCTCAGATCTTGAGAAGTCACACATTATCAAGGAGAACTCTTTCTGTATATATTTGTTTGAGATGTAACTCACTGGTGACTGGGGTGAAATTAGCCGTGCGGCAGAAGTTATTGGTTGTTCCGGTTTATGCCCCCATGAAATTGACATGAGACGACCCTCGCACTCCCCCACCACTCATTTTTACTGGAGGAAGATGGCTAAAGGGGGGAACATGAAAGTGCAAACAAGAAGGCAACGGCCACTCACTGACTTAACCTCTGTCACCGGAGTGCTCCGCTGTCACCCAGGAATCAAATAAAGATGAATGACCTCTATCCCAAGAGCTGGGGGTTCGCCTCATTGGTCCCAATTTCATCAGCCAGAGTAACCGCTCATACAGAAAGATTAATAGAGCGTCCGACCACGCCGCGGTGCTGGATAGGAAACAGAGACGCATACAAATAGGTTCCAGCCATCGAGTGAGGGGGTATTATTACGGCGTCACGCGACAGGAAGAATAGGTGAAAGCACACCTCAGAGGCAGCCTCCACTTTGTAGACGTAATTGATAAAGTTCCACACTGACACATTCATTTGCCGAGGCATTATTTTAGCCGTGTTTCAGGTTTGTTACAGAAAACTGTCTTTTGTAGATGTCTCTTTTATCCTTCAGTGACAGTATGCATGGTATTTTGTCCTTCATCACTGAATCATATGGCATTTTGTATGAAGGTCTAGATGCTTATACGTTTACACAGATGTAGGGGATGTTCCTAACACGGGGGCACCATTCATGTAAGGAATTCACCTCATATGGGGCACCATTTATGTAATCGATTGAGCTAAAACAATTTTTGACAGTTCAAAATAGGCCAATAGGTGGGAAATGGTCCTCGAAATTAAAACAATACAGTAATGTCTGCATGAAAAAACATCTTCACAAATATCCATTTTGAAAAAAGGAAGAGCTCCATACATGTATTGTATAATGCTGGGACATTTGTTTCACTGGGGAAATCCTTATCAAAGCAGACCACACTAATCTCTATATTGTTAATGATAAATACCCTATTATTTTCCATTGCAGGATGCTACTGTATTCCCTTTGAACGTGCTGACAAGCTTATGTTTGTATTGTTACACAATACCCCTCTATGGTGGAGGATGTAATCTTGTTAATGGTGTAAGCAGTATTAAAGCTGTGTGTGTGTGTGTGTGTGTGTGTGTGTGTGTGTGTGTGTGTGTGTGTGTGTGTGTGTGTGTGTGTGTGTGTGTGTGTGTGTGTGTGTGTGTGTGTGTGTGTGTGTGTGTGTGTGTGTGTGTGTGTGTGTGTGTGAGCATGTGTGTGTGTGTGAGCATGTGTGTGTGTGTGTGTGTGTGTGTGAGCATGTGTGTGTGTGTGTGTGTGTGAGCATGTACATCTCCTCCCTTTGAACCTTACAGTACCTGAAGCCTAGCACAGAACACATCAACTGACGCAAGCTTCCAGCAGGTAACTTCTGTACTGCCTTTCTTTTATGCTATCTATATACTGTGGACAATTAACTCTCTCTCCCTCTCTCTCCCCCCCCCCCCCCCCCCCTTTATCCCCCCCTCCTGCTCTCATTCCCAGCAAGACCTGTATAATGTGCTTTTGGCTCAGCTTACAACTTTCATTATAACACAAGGCGTGTATATACAGTTCTGCCTCAGTTAGGAACTACATTTCCCCTTGTGGAGAGTGCATTTCTTCTTCTTCTGCTTTTTACAGGACTGTATTACAAAAAAAAAGCGGAGGGCAGGACTATCTCAACCTCTGTGTTATAGTACAACTTGACGGCGCAGTAACTCCTCTACATTGCCCGGGCTAACTACAGTATCTGAACAAGAAGAATTCTCGAAGGGAAAGATAGGAAGACAAACAGGGGTGTAGAGAACAATTAGGGGGAGGAGAGGAGAGATTATGTGCTTCTTCTCCTTTAACAGCCCCAGGTGTTTAACATATTAAAACACTTCATCTCGGTCACCATAGAGTCAATACGTGTGTCACAATATCAGCAAACACCACCCTAAAGATGGTGTGTGTGTGTGTGT
Source organism: Salvelinus namaycush (assembly GCF_016432855.1). Lineage (NCBI taxonomy): Eukaryota > Metazoa > Chordata > Actinopteri > Salmoniformes > Salmonidae > Salvelinus > Salvelinus namaycush. Next base: position 756,783 of record NC_052343.1, on the reverse strand, counting down.
GTGTGTGTGTGTGTGTGTGTGTGTGTGTGTGTGTGTGTGTGTGTGTGTGTGTGTGTGTGCGTGCGTGCGTGCGTGCGTGCGTGCGTGCGTGCGCTCTTGTTTGTGTCATATGATATAGGCATGATAAATGAGAGATACATGTAGCCTATGAGAAGATAGCTAATAGGATAAAGGATTTCAGTATAATTACAGGGTCAGGATAGCCTGTCAGAGGAGGACTAGAGAAGCAGAAAATGGCAACTCTCTAGTGCCACCATATGGGTGAATATCTAACAAGTTAAAACCAGATGAGACGCAGTCCATCTAAATTGACTGTCTCGTTCCCTCTCGCTGTGTGAGCGCCCTGCACTGTTCCTGCTCCTGACACTTCTGAACCAACCACATAAAAAGCTGTGGTTGGTAACCTAACTTCTCTCTGTCCTCTGTTTCCTTCCTGAGGCTTGCATTAATGAAGTCAATAAATAAAGCGCCACACCGCCCACCCATTTGTACGCGTTCATTTAAGAACAAAACATGAATCAATTTCAAATGTATGTACTAATGCGGGGGGCCAATCAATTTGAACTTCTTATGACAATTAACACAGCTTTGGCTGCGGCTCTGAAACGCGCTGACCCATCAATTACTGTTTCAATCAAACGGGCACTAATGGTACCTCTCTGTCTCTCTCTCTCGTTATCGCTCTCTCTGTCTGTCTCTCTCTCTCTCTCTCTCTCTCTCTCTCTCTCTCTCTCTCTCTCTCTCTCTCTCTCTCTCTCTGTCTCTTTCTCTCTCGTTATCGCTCTCTCTGTCTCTCTTTCTCTTTCTTGTTATCGCTCTCTCTCTCTCTCTCTCTCTCTCTCTCTCTCTCTCTCTCTCTCTCTCTCTCTCTCTCTGTGTCTCTGTCTCTGTCTCTGTCTCTCTCTCTTGTTATCGCTCCATCTCTCTCTCTCTCTCTTGTTATCGCTCCATCTCTCTCTCTCTGTCTCTCTCTCTTTGCTCTCTCTCTCTCTGTCTCTCACTCTCTCTCTCTCTCTCTCTCTCTCTCTCTCTCTCTGTCTCTCTCTCCTTTTCTCTCTCTCTCTGGGCCTGTAGAGCAGACACAGCTCAATTCATATCAATTATACATGCTAAGGATGATGGGATAATATCACAAGCCTTCTCCAACATTTCATTATTCTTGTCTGATTAAATGGAGGATGGGGTTCGTTAGCCGCTGGAAGAAGAAAAAACATTCAGTAGTACATCATCATTCTCCCCCTTTCTCTGACTTATCCTGGCCATTCACACCGTCATAATGATCGTCCTCACTATCACGCTCTTCATCCTCATCGTTTTCCTTTCATTATTCCTGGTTTTGTGTCAGTGGTCCCTGGTGGCCCCTAGCGGCCCCTAGTCGCCCGGGCCCTGATCCCGTGTCAGAAGGAACGTGTTTCTACCACGGTTCACGCCAGAGCCTGTCTGTGTGCATAATTACAGAGCGGAGAGCAGAGCTTGTGTGGATGGCTGTGAAGGGCTTTGTATCCTCCCTCCCTGCCTTTGCGTAATGTGAGCATGTCATGAGTACATCAAAGGTGAGGAGACGATGGTAATTAAAAATTAAAGTGGACATGGGGGTGGGGGGGGATATGCCTCTTTTAACAGCAAGCACAGAGAAAAGGGAGCAAGTAAGTATAAGTGGCAACTGAAATTAGTCCACGTCTCAGACGGTGCCCCACCCCCATCCACCCACGACTGAGGCACGTATCATCACTTGCTAGCTCGTATCAAACATGGGTATGGTAGGGCTAGAGCGCTTCCAGGTTCTGAGCTGATGTCTGCATTCAAAGGTGTGTGCCTTGGCCCATGGTTACATTAATATTTGCTTTTTCTACTGCTGTGGCCAAAATGTATTTCTGTCATACACTATGTAATAGAGGTTGCTGTTTTCTTGAATGAGTAACTTCTAAAGTTAAATGTTACGTACAACCTAAATGTGAAACTTACTACTTTGATGTGTTGGTAATATCATTCTTCCTTTGAGAAGAACAGTAACGTATGATAGATACGTGTGAACATTGTGACCAAATAAGGGCCTAACTATATATATATTTTTTTTTACAATTCAAGCTCAACAGCCCATATTATATTTATATCATACCTTTTTATCTCAATTGTTTTTAAACCATTTTTTTTTGTCCGGGTTGTGATCGATTCCGATTGTATTCCAGAGAACATTGCATTCAAATAAAGTGATCACATTAATTGGTTTGCTGTACAAATGTATCTTTGATCATGATCTGCTAGCTAGACGTTGATTAATGTCTAGAGTACGGAGTTCCAGTTGCAGATTCCGTTCTTTTCAACCAGGGGCTCTTGTTACAATGGCGTTGAGCTCGAGACAGAGCAGGAAACACTGTGACCTGGAAGTCTCCTTCAACACACCAGAGTCTATTAAAGCCATCGCATAAAGTACCTCTAAATAATTCAAATGATGTAAACACTTTGTTGTTATTTTCCTCCACAGTTTGGCCACAAGTGCTGTGTTTTAAAGAATTACCTGGACCATTTACATAGCACTGGTTCACAGTTTGACGATTGGATTGTATGTGTCCTAAATATAATTTGGGGCTCCAAAGTGTGAAAAGCCTGCGTAGTGTTTTAGGAGTGATAACAGCCTTTTGGATTTGCATATACATTTACTTTGTCTCTTGTCACAATGTGTTAACCTCTATGTCCCAGTTCCAACCGTAAATGAACCTGTCTAAGATGCTTTTTCTCTCTCTCCCTCCCTCTCTTCTTGTCTTTCTCCGCCTCCCCTTCGCCTGCTCCTCCTCCTTCTAAATTGGAAGCCTATATTTCTGGAACTCTGATGCAATTATGCCACCTCGATTGCCTCGCCGTGGAAGCGGGATAAAAAAAACAGCCACGCACAAAGACTGGCTTTGTGTATCAAGAAAATAAAGGCTTGAAATTGCCTCAGACCCTCTCTCTGTCTCCCTCTCTCTCTCACACACACACACACACACACACACACACACACACACACACACACACACACACACACACACACACACACACACACACACACACACACACACACACACACACACACACACACACACACACACACACACACACACACACACACACACACACAAACACATATACACACTCTCTCTCACACACACTCATCCTCTCTTTCAAACACACATGCACACAAAAGACAGCTTGGCTTCCCATCGATGGGACAGGATAAAAGTAGACAGTTTCTATTAACAATAACAAGATAAAATACAGAGGTCCTTTATCTCTTAAAATGTAAATTTATACAAGGGCCCTATACTTCCACGCTGTAAATATCAAACACCTCTTAAGACCACAGAACTAGACCCAATTGATTTCCCCCCCCCTCCTGGTTGCAACCATCTGCAAAAGCTACAAGCCTGGCATTATATCAATGATGAAATTAAAAATAATCTAGTCTATAGCATGTGGGAGATCAGCCAGGTTCAAGCGGTTTACTCTTTAAATTATATGATTGATTTCCTTTAAAGTTATTTGTTTATTTTCAATGTTCATATCTGCTCCATCTGAAGATTTTTTTTTTTGCTTATTCAATTTATTTCTGGGGGTGTTGGGTGTTTCGTTCGCTCTCTCTCTGTCTGTCTCTCTCTCCATCTCTTTCTCTCGCTCAGTAACCTTGCCTTTAACACATATCAGGTTGCATGGTGGCTCATTTACATAAAATAGGCCCAAAGCCACTGGAAATCGTATTGACTTCCTCCTTTTGCGCTTTGGTGCCCAATCCCTGGTTATTTGTCATGAATGCCCTCACTTCTTTTATGGTATTAAAGTCTTGGGGAGGAGACCTTAATTTGATTTGGATTCACCTGGGTCACGCACCCTTCAGAAAACACACAGCTCCACATTTAGCTGGAGAGTAAAACAAATGATTTAAAGCTCCGCTGAGACAATTATCATGACATGGAGGTAACAGGGTGTGCTTCTGACCTGAACGCCACCCTATGATTTAATTGAATCGCTTTGACATCACACGTCTTTATCATCTGCTCTCTTTATTATCTTCATTGCAGAGGAACTAAAAGCTGACCAGAGACTATACTGGGTGACATAAAAATAATATAAATAGGCCTGCACCAATGGAATATTGAACATTCAGTCGGATTTTGTACATTTACAGTCAGATACAGAAATTAATGTCATTGTATGCAGCTGGATTTTTTTTGTTAACCTTTATATATATACTATATATCATATTTTCTTTACCTTTTTGAGATTCTCTACATTTTCTTGGATACATTCAAAAAAAAAATTGCTATACACAAATATGTTTCAAAACACAGACATAACATACAGTACATAGTTTATAGGCATTAAGGGAAGCAATGGATTGACCTTGAAGTTCACCTACAGTCAAATACTTGCCATACACAGTCCACCCACCCCTTTCTAGTCCACTCTCAAAATACCTGCTAACCCACATGAACAACTCTCCAATCACCACATTAGCATGCCAAACCTCTCCTCCAATCAGTTCGATATAAAGAGACAGAATTTATGCAATGGCGCAAAAAGACACACAATACCATGTATGATTTCCCCATATAACCAGTGATCCAAGGAAAGGGCCAATGAAAACCACCCTGTTTATGTCCTATTGGGTTTTTTCTCCCTCTCTTTGATCCCGTTGCAGCTTTTAGATAATGCTAATAGATCACCGGCCAACAGGACGGGGCAGGATAATGGAGCTTTCATTGCAGCCTGATTAACTTGGCTGTAGGGTTCCACCTCACCCCTTTCGGCATGATGGCCCTAATTAATAACGATTGCTCCCCAAAATGTGCAAATGGAACGATAAACGAAGGACTAACTAATTAACTGCAACCATTTCTACTAATCATTAGTTAACATCCCGTTTTGTCATCATTACACTGATGCGCGTGCAAGGGCAGATAAAACAGATCAGACCTTTTTTTGGCCCCCATAAACCCTGACAGCCATAATTTCTTTCCCCAATAAAAAGACAAACAAGTAATTAAAGTGGAAGCTGAAGTCAGGATTGCAAAGTTCCATTACTTCAATTTTCCACTGAAGACAGGCGGCGCCATTTTTCAAAATAAATGCTGAAATCACACAGTCCCTCAAACTGGCGGGCAAGATCGTACTTCTTCCTCATCAGGACAGGTTGAGGTATAAACCAAAAGTACAACAACAACAAAAAGTACTTTGAGAAAAGCTGCCAGTATCTTCTCTTGTGTGGAGTGTTCCAAGTCATTTATTTTGTGACTTCTTGCCAGATAGGAAATCAGCGTCAGTGAAATCCTCCTAATTTCTCTTTATGGACATGCAGTGCAGCATTCCATTTTCCAGGTGCTGACGAATCAATGATGAAGAGACAAACTCAGCTGAGCCGCCAATCAAAAAGTTAATAGTCTGTCCATTGAGGTAGAAGTAATGACCCCATGGGCTTCAACAGCACATCTCACAAACCTCTCAAATCCTACACTTTTTACTTGTCCTGCTGGCGTGCAGGAGACACTAAGCTTGTTGTATGTGAATAGACCGTTAGGTGTCTAGCATCACTAGGTGCTCTCAATCTCTCATTCTCTCCCACTTAATTTCTCTCTCCCACTCTCTAACTTTTTTCTGTGCATTAGTCATGATCTTATACAGGTACACTATATTGTACGTGGACACCCCATCAAATTAGTGGCACACAGCCATGAAATCTCTATAGACAAACATAGGCAGTAGAATGGCCCATACTGAAGAGCTCAGTGACTTTCAACGTGGTACCGTCATAGCATGCCACGTTTCCAACAAGTCAGTTGGTCAAATTTCTGCCCCGCTAGACAGTGGCGACCCGTCATTCAGGGCAGGTGGGGCAGAGCTAAAATAAAAAATAAAAATGTTGTTGTCTGTTTTGGATGTTATTTTGTCATTAATAGGTGCCACATATCAGTTTGCAAACAATGTAAAAAAAAAAGTTAATTAACCTCATACAAACATGGTATTTTTTTGTTTTCTTCAGTGTTTCAGCTTAGCTCACTGCAGAGTGTAGGGGTTGGTAATGTTCTCTAGTTGCGCCATGATTGGCTCAGTGTTCTGTCACTCATTTGAACACTAGGTCACCGCAAAATCATGGGGGAGAGCTAGAAAATTCAAGCCCCTTGGGTGCTGCCATAGATTTACATTAGAAGTGCCCCTCCAAGAATGCTCAAGGTCATTGGTCACAGAAAAAAATGACGTCAAATCACGTTATATTTACCGTAGCTTTGATTGGGCTGATGTCAAGATCATACTTTCAAAACCTTAGCTTGCAAGTTAGATGAATCATCATGAATCAAATCAACAATCTACTGTACTGGCAAATCCTTTTCAATCCTTGTCAAATGAGGAGAAAATATAGATAAAACGTATCGGTGCTCATTGGTCATTGGACATAAACATTACACGACAAGTTGGAAATCGTAAATTCAACAATGACTGTTTTGGAAGGAGTCAGTGGCTAACTGCAAGCATTGCAAAGCAATCACTAGCCTGCTATTCAGTGGAGAGGGTGTGTAGTCCAAGTCTGGGTTTAAGGGTCTCTTTTGCAAGCTTAAAAGGATAAACATTCACATGCAACACCATTGGCCAGAAAAGATTGAATACATTAGCCATGTTGTCATGTTCTGCCGTGTTCAAAACAACTGGAAACTTGGAACTGGGAAATATCTGACTTCAGTGAGTTCAAGACAACTGGGAACTCTGAAAAAAAGAGCTCAGACTGGGAAAATACTTTTTGAACGTTCATCCAACTCGGTTTTCCAAGTCGGGAACTCAAGCCTCTTTCTAGAGCTCCGACCTGAAAATCACTGATGTCATGATTCAACATTGTTTTTTCAGAGTTCTCATTTGTCTTGAAAGCACCATAAATCCAGAGAATGCCAGACTTTGATGGCAAAGTTTGATGACAAGAAGGACTGCCACCTTCCTGTTCAAGTGAGAACAGCAAATAAAAGGTGAGTCCAAAAATGTATTGTATGCTGCTGCATAAATGTTGTAATATGCCAGGGAGATATGTATACTATAGCTAAGAAAGTAATAATAAGTGTATGTTGTGTAGTAAGCTGTTAGTAATCCATAAGCCTCACACTAATAATTTGGTCCCTTTTCCCCTCATAACTTAGTTTTAGAGAAATGTCATCATCGAATATTGTAAGAGCTCTCATTGTCTGCTTATATGCCCCCTTTATTTATCCTACGATTGTGTATTGGTGTACTGAGAGAATTTTGTCGCTGTACATTTCAAAAGTGCTGAACAAACAGTTACATTGACTACGTCCAACTTAGCTCGCTCATTAAGGTCTTCATCAAAATGACAGATTGCGTTTTATCTGGTCACTGTTCTCTTATGCCATAGTTTGTACATCTCAATTGTCAGTAGAAACCACATTTGTTTAAGAATGTCAGCCATATCAGCTAAGTTTTTTAAAAAGGCAGTAAATGAGGCTGAATGAACTGTTTCGCTGCCAGACAAGGCTCCGCTAATAGCCAGGTGAAGTGGTAGTAAGGACTCACTCCATGGTGCTGAAAAGAAAGCTCTGCTTTTAGGACAGCTTTATGTAGCCCCCTAACAGTTTGTAGGCACAATTTGTCATCGCTATAGTGCAATTAATGTATTGTTCAGTGTTGTGTTGTGTAGTGGCTTTGCTGAAATGCATCAAATTATTGCCCCACCAAGATTTAAATGCTGAAATTGCCACTGCTGCTAGAGCTGACCCGGTCAACTGTAAGTGCTGTTATTGTGAAGTGGAAACGTCTAGGAGCAACAATGGCTCAGCCACGAAGTGGTAGGCCACACAAGCTCACAGAACGCGACACCCGAGTGCTTGAAGCGCATAGCGTGTAAAAATCGTCTGTCCTCAGTTGCAACACTCACTACTGAGTTCCAAACTGCCTCTGGAAGCAATGTCAGTACAAGAACTGTTCGTCGGGATCTTCATGAAATGTTTTTTTTATGGCCAAGCAGTCACACACAAGAATAATATCACTGTGTGCAACGCCACGCATCGGCTGAAATGTTGTAAAGCTTGCCGCCATTGGACTCTGGAGCAGTGGAAATGCGTTCTCTGGAGAGATGAATTACACTTCACCATCTGGCAGTCCAACGGACAAATCTGGATTTGAAGGATGCCAGGCCCTGCCAAAATGTAAAGTTTGGTGTAGGAGGAATAATGATCTGGGGCTATTTTTCATGGTTCGGGCTGGGCCCCTTAGTTACATTGAACGGAATTCTTAACGCTACAGCATACAATGACATTCTAGACCATTCTTTGCTTCCAACTTTGTGGCAACATTTCCTGTTTCAGCATGACAATGCCCCCGTGCACAAAGTGAGGTCCACACAGAAATGGTTTGTCCAGATCGGTGTGGAAGAACTTGACTGGCCTGCACAGAACCCTGACCTCAACCCAAATAGAACTGCTTTGGGATAAATTGGAACGCCGACTGCGTGCCAGGCCTAATCGCCCAACATCAGTGCCCGACCTCACTAATGCTCTTGTGGCTGAAGTTCCAACATCTAGTTGGAAAGCCTTCCGAGAAGAATAGCGGTTGTTATAGCAGCAAAGGGGGGACCAACTCCATATTAATGCCCATGGTTTTGGAATGAGATGTTCGACTAGCATGTGTCCACATACTTTTGGCCGTGTGTATCTCTGTTTCCGCAGGAAACCATTGAAAAGCATCTACAGGTGTTGCAGATGCCCTATATGTACTGTACCATGCCATCCAAAAAATCGAAACAATAAGACGTTATGAATTTACAAACAACCAATAGACTAATGAGAAATATAGTGATAGTGTAGCAGATAAGAAAGACATAGTGTGAAAGTCTGTCACTGAAAGAGAGATTTGCAACATGCTTCCTTTGTGACAGTGTGTCTTTGCTTTGTTTCCCTCCTGCTTTCTCTCTCAGACATGCACAAACACACACATGAATCCGTTTACAGCTCAAGGCACTCCATGTCGACATGAAATTGGAAAGTAATCTTGTTATAACCTTGCAGAGGTTATGTGTGGCGTGGGGTGATTAAAATCACGTCCAAAACTTCCGAACAACCCATTATTTATTGGTGCATGAAAGACACTGAGAAAGTCCTTTATTGCTAATAATCAAAAACGCTTTAGAGAACACTATGTATGGTAATGTAAAAGCTGTCGATTTCTCCCTTTCAAATGGTCTGATTTACTAAAACTTTTATGAAGACAGTAAATTTGATGTCTTATTTTCTTGATCCTCCAAAGCAGGACATGGGGAAATCAATATCCCTCCAACCTTCTCCTGGATTTTGTCAGCCTCTAATTATTATCTGGCTTGTGGGGAAGATCAAAGTAATTGTGGCTGCTACTGGTGTCACACAACAGACATACAGGTCCAACAGAGAAAATACAAATGTTAAGTAGGTTAAGAAATGGACAGCATAGCCTATTACAACAGTGCATTTCAGGCCGGAAAGCAGAGCATTCAGGAGTCAAAAAGTAGGCTACATCCCCTTCTCAGCATGCACATTGAGATTTTACCCTTGCCCGAATGTCTCCAATCAAGTAGAGCAGGTATTCCCAAACTTGGGTACGCACAATGCCGTCGGGAGTACGCTAAATAAAAAGGTTATTCACATTTAAAAAATATACATATATACATACTGTACATATATATATATATATATATTTTTTTTTCACATTTTCAAACCGTTTTCAAACATTTTCAAACGGGGCTATACATTTAGGTGAGGTTTTATTCTCGCCTGAGTAGCCTCGTTTCACTGCCAAAAAGAAAATTAAACCATCTGGTGTTCAGCGAAATAACAAAACAATGTCAAATACAGGTAGCCTAGTCAAATAATTGACATCCAATCACATTAACCGTTACTCTCTCGCAGGAATTCGACTAACGGTCCGTATGTAGCCAAACGCAGCTGCTGCTCATTCAGTTTGCTCGAAAATTGATAAATGGTTAAAAAATGTGGGGCCGTGTCCATAGAAACACATACCAGCTCTACTGGTAGGACTGCTACTACCAGCAGTATAACACCTGCACCTGTCGATGACACAAGTTGTTCTGCTTCCACGAGCACATCCAATGCTAGCATCAGTGATTCTACATTTGTTGTTAGCCCAGCTAGCATGGACACTGACAGTTGTGAATCTGATGCAGCCGAAGAGCTACTGCTCTCTTACCCGGGAAAGCACCGAACAACAGACAGGGACTTCAGACCATCTTAGAGGCGCAAATATGATGAGAACTACATTGATTTGGGGTTCACTTATATTGGGGAGTGGTGCCTTTCCTCAGCCACAGTGTGTTATATGTGCAAATGTACTATCTCACAACTCGATGAAACCTTCACTCTTGCGCAGACATTTAGAAACAAAACATGCCAATTTGAAAAGTAAGCCACAGGAGTTTTTTGAGCGAGAATTAAGACAACTTTCGAGTAGTAAGACATGTATAAAAGCAACCGATACCATTAATAAGAAGGGGCTTGAAGCTTCTTATTTGATGAGCTACCGAGTGGCTAGGACAGGCAAGCCCCATACTATTGTGGAGGACTCAATTCTTCCTGCTGCCGCAGATATGGCTGGGACAGTGCTGGGGGAAAAGGCCAAAAAAACTATACAGACAATGTCTTCATCAAACAACACTGTTTCACAATGCATCAGTGACATGGCAGGAGATTCGCATACAAGCCAGTGAATTCTATGCGTCACAGCTGGATGAGTCAACAGACGTGGCGGGCCTGGCACAGCTCCTGGTATATGTCCGTTACGTTTATGGGGGGTCAATTAAGGAAGACATCCTACCTCTGCAAACCACTGAAACCAGGACAACAGGAGAGAATATTTGTAAAGTACTGGACAGCTTTGTGACATCAAATGGACTTTCGAGGTTAAGATGTGTTGGTATCTGTACTGATGGCGCAAAAGCCATGACAGGTATACATAGTGGAGTGGTAACGTGCGTGCAAGCAGTTGCTCTCGATGCCATTAGGGTACACTGCAGCATCCACCGAGAGGTTCTTGCTGCCAAGGGAATGTCTGACAGCTTGAAAGACATTTTGGACAATACAGTGAAAATGGTTAACTTTGTGAAAGAAAGGCACCTGAACAGTCATGTATTTTCTACACTATGCAATGATATGGGCAGCGACCATGTAATGTGTTTACAGCATACAGAAGTGCACTGGTTACCAAGGGGCAAAGTATTGACACGTTTTTTTAATTGAGACGAGCTTAATTTTTTTTTTACTGACCATAATTTTCACTTGTCTGACTGCTTGCATGGTGACGAGTTTTTCACACGACTAGCCTATCTGGGTGATGTTTTTTCTCACCTGAATAATCTGAATGTTATAGCTGTCGCTTTCCTCATCCTCAGATGAGGTGAGGAGAGAAGGATCTTCTGACCAAAATGCGGGTTCAGGGAAATATGCCATCTTTATTTAAACAACGATGAAGATGGTAACACGAAACAAAACACTTTCAAACTTACAAAATAACAAAACGTAACGAACGGAACCTGAACATAAACTTACATAGACAAACGTAAACTCACGAACAGGAACGTTACATCGAAAACATACGAACAGCCAAACAGTCCCGATAGTGAATAACATCGACAACAAAGACATCACAGGAGACAATCACCCACAAACAAACAGTGAGAATGCCCTACCTAAATATGACTCTTGATTAGAGGAAAATGCAAACCACCTGCCTCTAATCAAGAGCCATACCAGGCAAACCAAAACCAACATAGAAACGAATAACATAGACTGCCCACCCAAAACACATGCCCTGACCATAAACACATAAAAACAACATAAAACAGGTCAGGACTGTTACAGTACCCCCCCCTCAAGATGCGCACGCCGGGCGCACCAGCACAAAGTCCAGGGGAGGGTCCGGGTGGGCAGTTGACCACGGTGGTGGTTCCGGCTCAGGACGCTGTCCCCATACCACCATAGTCACTCCCCTCTTCTGTCTACCCCTTCTACTGACCACCCTAACACTACCTTCCCCTAAATAAACAGCTAGCACCGGGACAAGGGGCAGCACCGGGACAAGGGGTAGCACCGGGACAAGGGGCAGCACCAGAACAAGGGGCAGCACCAGGATAAGGACCAGCACCGGAATAAGGGGCAGCACCGGGACAAGGGGCAGCACCGGGACAAGGGGCAGCACCGGGACAAGGGGCAGCACCGGGACAAGGGGCAGCACCGGGACAAGGGGCAGCACCGGGACAAGGGGCAACACCGGGACAAGGGGCAGATCCCGGCTGAGGGACTCTGGCAGGTCTATGCAGGCTGACGGCTCTCGACGCTCATGGCAGACTGACGGCTCTCTACGCTCATGGCAGGCTGACGGCTCTCGACGCTCATGGCAGGCTGACGGCTCTCGACGCTCATGGCGCTCTGACGGCTCTGGCTGCTCATGGCTCTCTGACGGCTCTGGCTGCTCATGGCTCACTGACGGCTCTGGCTGCTCATGGCTCTCTGACGGCTCTGGCTGCTCATGGCTCTCTGACGGCTCTGGCTGCTCATGGCTCTCTGACGGCTCTGGCTGCTCATGGCTCTCTGACGGCTCTGGCTGCTCATGGCTCTCTGACGGCTCTGGCTGCTCATGGCTCTCTGACGGCTCTGGCTGCTCCTGTCTGGTTGGCGGCTCTGGCAGATCCTGTCTGGTTGGCGGCTCTGGCAGATCCTGTCTGGTTGGCGGCTCTGGCAGATCCTGTCTGGTTGGCGGCTCTGGCAGATCCTGTCTGGCGGGCGGCTCTAGCGGCTCCTGTCTGGCTGACGGCTCTAGCGGCTCCTGTCTGGCGGATGGCTCTGTAGGCTCATGGCAGACGGGCGGCTTTGCAGGCTCATGGCAGACGGGCGGCTTTGCAGGCTCCTGGCAGACGGATGGCTCAGATGGCGCTGGGGAGACGGATGGCTCAGATGGCGCTGGGGAGACGGATGGCTCAGATGGCGCTGGGGAGACGGATGGCTCAGATGGCGCTGGGGAGACGGATGGCTCAGATGGCGCTGGTGAGACGGATGGCTCAGACGGCGCTGGTGAGACGGATGGCTCAGGCCGGATAAGGCGCACTGTAGACCTGGTGCGTGGTGCCGGAACTGGAGGCACCGGGCTAAGGATACGCACCTTCATCCTAGTGCGGGGAGCAGGGACAGGGCACACTGTACTCTCAAAGCCCACTCTATACCTGGTGCGTGGTACCGGCACTGGTGACACCGGGCTGAGGACAAGCACATCAGGATTAGTAGGGGGAGAAGAAACAGTGTGTACAGGGCTCTGGAGACGCACAGGAGGCTTAGTGCGTGGTGCCGGAACTGGAGGCACCGAACTGGATACACGCACTACAGGGAGAGTGCGTGGAGGAGGAACTGGGCTCAGGAGACGCACTGGTAGCCTAGTGCGTAGTGTAGGCACTGTAGGTACTAGGCTGGGGCGGGAAGGTGGCGCCGGAAATACCGGACCGTGCAGGCGTACTGGCTCTCTTGAGCATTGAGCCTGCCCAACCTTACCTGGTTGAATGCTCCCGGTCGCCCGCCCAGTACGGGGAGGTGGAATAACCCGCACCGGGCTGTGTAGGCGAACCGGGGAAACCCTACGTAAGGCAGGTGCCATGTATGCCGGCCCGAGGAGACGCACTGGAGACCAGACGCGTTGAGCCGGCCTCATGACACCTGGCTCAATGCCCAATCTAGCCCTACCAGTGCGGGGAGGTGGAATAACCCGCACTGGGCTATGCACACGTACAGGAGACACCGTGCGCTCTACTGCGTAACACGGTGTCTGCCCGTACTCCCGCTCTCCACGGTTAGCCTGGGAAGTGGGCGCAGGTCTCCTACCTGCCCTTGGCCCACTACCCTTTAGCCCCCCCCCAAGAAATTTTTGGGAGTTACTCACGGGCTTTTCGGGCTTCCGTGCAAGACGAGTCCCCTCATAATTCCGGTTTCGAGCTTGATTCTCCGGCTTCCATCCACGTCTCCTAGCTGCCTCCTTAAACCACCGCTCCTGGGCTGTGGCTGCCTCACTCTTCTCACGAGAGCAGCGATATTCTCCAGTTTGCGCCCAGGGTCCTCTACCAGACAGGATCTCCTCCCAAGTCCAGAAGTCCTTGTTGCTCCGTCGATTTTTCACATACCGCTTGGTCACATTTTGTTGGTGGGTGATTCTGTTATAGCTGTCGCTTTCCTCATCCTCAGATGAGGTGAGGAGAGAAGGATCTTCTGACCAAAATGCGGGTTCAGGGAAATATGCCATCTTTATTTAAACAACGATGAAGATGGTAACACGAAACAAAACACTTTCAAACTTACAAAATAACAAAACGTAACGAACGGAACCTGAACATAAACTTACATAGACAAACGTAAACTCACGAACAGGAACGTTACATCGAAAACATACGAACAGCCAAACAGTCCCGATAGTGAATAACATCGACAACAAAGACATCACAGGAGACAATCACCCACAAACAAACAGTGAGAATGCCCTACCTAAATATGACTCTTGATTAGAGGAAAATGCAAACCACCTGCCTCTAATCAAGAGCCATACCAGGCAAACCAAAACCAACATAGAAACGAATAACATAGACTGCCCACCCAAAACACATGCCCTGACCATAAACACATAAAAACAACATAAAACAGGTCAGGACTGTTACACTGAATCTACGATTACAGGGACTTGCCGCAACTATATTCAATGTGGGGGACACAATTGAGGCTATGTGTAACGGCAGCCTTGCCTCTCTTCACTAGAAGAGGGGGTGTAACAGGGATCAGACCAACACGCAGCGTAGCCAGTGCTCAACATGTTTAATACGAACGATAAACGTGAACACTTAACAAATACAAAATAATAAATGTGGCAAACCGATACAGTCCTAGCTGGTGCATAGAAAACACAAAGACAGGAAACAACCACCCACAATCCCCAACACAAAACAAGCCACCTATATATGATTCCCAATCAGAGACAACACAAAACATCTGCCTCTGATTGAGAACCATATTAGGCCAAACATAGAAACGGACAAACAAGACACACAACATAGAATGCCCACCCAGCTCACGTCCTGACCAACACTAAAACAAGCAAAACACACAAGAACATTGGTCAGAGCGTGACACTATGATTAAGAAGTTGGAGCTCTTCTCTGTCTGCATTAACAAGGACAACACACAGGTCTTTCCATCATAGTATGATTTTTTGTGTGCAAATGAACTCAAGCTTACTGACAATGTCAAAAGTGATATAGCGAAGCACCTGAGTGAGTTGGTATGCAGGTACTTTCACGAAACGGATGACAAAAACAAATGGATTCGTTATCCTTTCATGCCCTGCCTCCAGTCCACTTACCAATATCTGAACAAGATAGCCTCATCGAACTTGCAACAAGCGGTTCTGTGAAAATGTAATTTAATCGGAAGTCAAGATTTCTGGATTGGGCTGCGCTCAGAGTATCCTGCCTTAGCAAATCGCGCTGTTAAGGCAATGATGCTCTTTGCAACCACGTACGCATGTGAGAGTGTATTCTCGGCCCTCACTAGCATGAAAACTAAATACACACACAGATTGTGTGTGGAAAATTATTTAAGACTGAGACTCTCTCCAATATAACCCAACATTGCAGAGTTAGGTGCATCCTTTCAAGCATACCTTTCTCATTAACCTGTGGTGAGTTATTCACAATTTACGATGAACAAATAAGGTTTTATATGTAAGAGGGTTAAATAAAGAGCAAAATTATTGATTATTATTACATTACTATTTGTGCCCTGGTCCTATAAGAGCTCTTTGTCACTTCCCAAAAACTCACACTCATTCTTATGTTTTATAAATGTGTCGTATAGTGTGCGTGGCAGGCTTACAATGATGGCAAAAAACAACATTTGAGAGTGCACTGACCCTGGTGCTAGAGGGGGTATGCAGATGGAGGTTGAATGTTTGAAGGGGTACGGGACTATAAACAGTTTGGGAACCACTGAAGTAAAGGGTGCATCGTGGGGCCATGACTTGCTTGGAAGAAATGCATGACGCGTGGGTGTGCATGACGCGGGGGTGTGCATGGCGCGGGGGTGTGCATGACGCGGGGGTGTGCATGGCGCGGGGGTGTGCATGACGCGGGGGTGTGCATGATGCGAGGGTGTGCATGGCGCGGGGGTGTGCATGACACGGGGGTGTGCATGACGCGGGGGTGTGCATGACGCGGGGGTGTGCATGGCGCGGGGGTGTGCATGACGCGGGGGTGTGCATGGCGCGGGGGTGTGCATGACGCGGGGGTGTGCATGACGCGGGGTGTGATATCGACAACACAAAGTGACGTGTTCTATCACAGCTATTGTCATAGAAAACAATACTAAAAAACAGTACACACATTTGCCAAAATGTTTCTTGTTTTAATGTGCACATCCACTGAAGTAACTAGCAAGCCAGCTAGCTAATGTTATTGCCTTGATAACAAACTGACTACATGTAGCTTGCTAACCTGTGTTTTCAACAATGCTTTCAAACAGAACATGTCGCATAACACTTTCACAAAAAATGTTGAATTGCCATTTAGCAACAATGTATCTTAAGCTAGCTAGCTACTGAACAAACAACGCCAGATCTTGCCAACAAATAGCAATGACACTACAGGTCACAAATCTACTACTGTCATGTATCCAAGCTCTCTCTCGCTCTGCCTGTGCATGTGTCCATGCATGTGTGTGTGAAATGCAGCAGATATGTCCATTGTTAATAGCCTTTGTGGTCATTTAGATGGATGCAGCTAATTTCCAAGCAAACAAAAGAGCAGTGTGGAAAAGCCCAACACACCCATTCAGTCCTAATGATATTTCACTGGCAGCATCATAAAGCTCAATAATCCCCTGACTGGAGGTTAAGTGATGGAATTCATTTGGATGGCCCAGAGGTAATCATGCACAAAACTACATTATTTATCTTTTATGAATTTTCAAAGCTTCTCCTCCTGATGGCCGAAACGCAATTAAAACTGATCAATATGTAATTTAGGCTGTCTGACGGACGTTGTTTTTTTTGGGGGCCTTAATTCTCTGGACACATTCTTTTCCCAACGTGCCTCATGATTACAGTGAATGGCCTACCCATGCACTTTTACAGTGAATAACCTACTCATGCATTTTTACAGTGGAGAGTTAAGCTTAGCTACTGTTCAGTATAGTTTATCTAAAGCAGCAACATGGCCCCTTCACTACAATATGTGTTTTTTTTTCAAATTTGGGGAATTATCAAAGTATTTGTAAAAGTTCGGTTGTGTAGTGCATCCAACAACCAAATAGGAGTAGTACAACATCTTGTAGCGCAAAATGAATATTTTCATTCCTAAAAAGCGTCTGGGGTCAATCAAAGGTCACGTTGCTGACAACTACCTTACAACCTCCGGAGAACATTAGAATATGAAGGCAGACTTGAACAAATAAAATGTGATACATTGGGAAGGCTGTGTCCAAAGAGAGGCGTTTTACAGGACACACGTGTGTGTCTGTCTGTGTTCGCGTGACACTGATGGGCTCTGACATTGACACAACCGTTGGGACAGAGGAGGGGGTGGGAGGGAATAATAGGGGAATTAGAAATGAATGATTCCGCCAGTATGTAAATGGCAATTAAAGGACGAGCTGCGCTTCAGGCTCTCTTCTCTAAACCTCCTCCATTTGTTTGGCTAGAGCTTAACGCACACACACATATGCATACAGAGGCTTTCTGACACACATCCATATGAACATAAAGGAAATAAATCCACAGTGTCCTGGACCAGATCAGATCAATTGTCCATAATGGCAGAAGTGATCATTATGTGTTGCTTTTGTTTGTTCAAATGAAGAGTGAGTGTGTCTGCCATATTGAGCTGAATTAGGGAGTGGAACAGTTGCCCGCGGTCCAGAGCTAGACGAGAGGTGTTCAGCTACATTAATATCACTTTGAAAGCATAATGTAAAGGTTGTTTACCCCCATGCTGTCAGAAAATATATGATGACATAATCCATGTACTCACAAGGCAAATAATCCCAGTGCTAAACCTTTCGAAGTTAGGGTCAACAAGACCAGTCATGTCAAAACTCTAAAACTCTTTTTTTTTTGGAGTCCCAGTAACATAAGGTAGATTTAGGACCATGGACCTAAGCAGTCTTTGTGAAGGCCCATTAGGTGGAGTGAGCATTTAGTCACGCGTGTCACTCAAAGTGTGCCGATTGCTGCAATATTTAGTTGGCAGATGCGTGAAAAGACGGAATTCACAAAATGTCCGAAGAACCATTGACAAAGGGAGTGGAAGAGAAACGTGCTGTCATCTGATGAGGGGCGATGAGCCAGATAGAGAAATGGGAAAACTGTCCTGAGATAGTGCTGGTCAGCGCTGACCTAAACTGTTATGGTCAAAGCTCATTTTAGTCCTGCTGCCTGGTTAAAAAGACTGAAGCGTGTCAAATGGCTAGTCTAGAGAGACAGTGGACAGATGAGATTTAGTTGCCTCAACAATATAAGACATGCTTTAAATATCTGGCATTCTTTGGCTCTGGCATAGTTCACATTATGTGATAAACAATGACTATTCAAAATTGTAGATAACTCCTATGAGTGAGTTGCGCAACTGTAATTCTCTATGTTATCTAGTATGAGACAGGATGAGTTGGCAGCCATCTGGGATCTGTAGAGAAATGCTCCATGTAAAATATCTCCACACACTACACTATTCCCACACTGTATTAAGGGGTGCGTAATAATTAATCCATCATGCTTGTTAATTGTAAATGATGTATGATAGTCATTTGTTTCCTTTGATCCCTGTGCTATTAACAACGTGTAACTGTACAACTAATTGGGATGGGAACACTTCTGAGGTAACTGCACGTAATTAAGCTATCAGCCGAGTAAAAAAATGAACAAGCCTGACAGTTATGACAAATAGCGCCATTGTCGTAATTATGCAATGAAGATCCTTGCGCTTGTCTGAGACAGATTCAGTGACTCTCCCACCTTCAGGATAAAGTAGCCATGTATTATATGACATAATAGTATATTATGAAATATTGTATTACGTAATTACATGGGTCATAAAATAATGTTTTTTTTTATATTTCAAATCTACATCAGAAATAAGCCGTGTCAGACACGTTCCACAAGGAAACGGTCACGCCCTGCTATCTGATTCTCCACTCTTTTTTCTTCTCTTCCAACCAGTTGCCGTGGTAACCGTGTCAAGTGCTTGAGGTCAGGGGTCAAACTGACCAATACGAAGTGAATTACATTTCTCTGAATGATTCCGCCTGAGCTGGCTATTGAAATTGAGCTCCGGCTACTGATGGATACATCTCGTCATTCACAGTTTAAAAGGTACGAGGGGAAAATATAAACATGACACGGGGGCGAGGCTCCTCAAACAAAGGGGGGACTGGATGAGAAAACACACATATAACTACACACATTCTTAAGGACATATACACAAATATCCACAGTTTTATGTAATTTACTGGATACACTGAATGTAAAAAAAGTGTATATTTAAATATATACTGTATACAGTACCAGTCAAAAGTTTGGACACAGCCAGTCATTCAAGGGTTTGTCTTTATTTGTTACTATTTTCTACATTGTAGAATAATAGTGAATACATCAAAACTATGAAATAACACATATGGAATCATGTAGTAACCAAAAAAGTGTTAAACAAATCAAAATATATTTTAGATTTTAGATTCTTCAAAGTAGCCACCCTTTGCCTTGATGAAGGCTTTGCACACTCTTGGCATTCTCTCAACCAGCTTCGTGAGACAGTCACCTGGATTGCATTTCAATTAACAGGTGTGCCTTCTTAAAAGTAAATTTGTGGAATGTCTTTCCTTCTTAATGGGTTTGAGCCAATCAGTTGTGTTGTGACAAGGTAGGGTTGGTATACAGAAGACTGCACTATTTGGTAAAAGACGAAATCAATATTATAGCTAGAACAGCTCAAATAAGCAAGGTCAGTCAATGCAGAACATTTCAAGAACTTTTAAAGTTTCTTCAAGAGCAGTCGCAAAAACCATCAAGCGCTATGATGAAACTGGCTCTCATGAGGACCGCCACAGGAAAGGAAGACCCAGAGTGACCTCTGCTGCAGAGGATAATTTCATTAAAGTTACCAGCCTCAGAAATTGCAGCCCAAATCAATGCTTCACAGAGTTCAAGTAACGGACACATCTCAACATAAACTGTTCAGAGGAGACCGCGGGAATCAAGCCTTCATGACCAAATTGCTGCAAAGAAACCACTAATAAGAAGAGACTTGCTTGGGCCAAGAAACACAAGCAATGGACATTAGACCGGTGGAAATCTGTCCTTTGGTCTGATGAGTCCATATGTGCTATTTCATAGTTTTGATGTCTTCACTATTATTCTACAATGTAGAAAATAGTCAAAATAAAGAAAAAACCCTTGAATGAGTAGGTGTGTCCAAACTTGACTAGTACTGTACATATGACCATATCTGAAAATAGATCTGAATATAGTGTTCTCCAGTGGTCTGTTCCATGTTTTGCAATAGACACGTTCCAAAGACAGCGAGACCGGTTTGGGTCCAGCCTAGTTCAACAGACAGAGTGAACAGACTGCAGTACATTGTGTGTAAGCTGCTAACTAAATACAATTATTCACAATGCAATGTTTAATCATACGTCCATACTAATCATTATTTTTTTCTACAGCAATCACATAACATTCTACTAATTACCATATCCCACAACCTGGTCTAAACTCAGTTTGTAGAAATGTTGCATTATGAATACAATGACAAAAATGTCAACAGATCTACTCTCACATGGATGTCAATTCAACTCCGTAAGATAGAAGGTTGCTCATGGAAGGATGTGTCATTCTCACATGTCTAGTTTAATTCATACTGTAAGTTCATTCTCCATTATTCCAGCTCATAAATGGATCTGGTGACCTTTCAGCGAACATACCACAGTCCTCGATATTGTCGTAGTTATTGGGTTAATTTTTCATCCAATGTGTGCCATCAACCCACTCCCAAACGCCCTCTGCTTTGATGTCATTTAGGCCAATCCAGACACACTTTCATTTAAAAAAAAATCCATATATACTGTACATTTCTGTTCCTCCTTGCTGTTTATGAACATCAGAGCTATGTTCAAATACTCATACTTACATACTGTATACTACATACTTAATGAGTATATACTACATACTATACAGTGCATTATTCAGTATTCAGACACCTTGACTTTTTCCACATTTTGTTACGCTACAGCCTTATTCTAAAATGTCTTAAATAAAACAGAGTCATTATCAATCTACACACAATACCCCATAATGACAACGCAAAAACACGTTTTTAGAAATTTTTGCAAATGTATACAAAATAAAAATCTAAAATATCACATTTACATAAGTGTTCAGACCCTTTACTCAGTACTTTTTCACCTTTGGCAGAGATTACAGCATCGAGTCTTCTTGAGTATGATGCTAAAAGCTTGGCACACTTGTATTTGGGGAGTTTCTCCCGTTATTCGCTGCAGATCCTCTCAAGCTCGGTCAGGTTGGATGGAAAGCGTCGATGTACAGCTATTTTCAGGTCTCTCCAGAGATGTTCGATCGGGATCAAATCTAGGCTCTGGCTGGGCCAGTCAAGGACTTTCATAGACTTCTCCCAAAGCCACACCTGCAATGTCTTGGCTGGGTGCTTAGGCCCGTTGTCCTGTTGGATGGTGAACCTTTGCCATCAGTCTGATGTCCTGAGTGCTCTGGAGCAGGTATTCATCAAGGATCTCTCTGTACTTTGCTCCGTTCATCTTTCCCTCGGTCCTGACTAGTCTCCAAGTCCCCGCCACTGAAAAGCATCACCAAGCTTCACCTTAGGGATGGTGCCAGGTTTCCTCCAGACTAGAAGCTTGGCATTCAGGCCAAATAGTTCAATCTTGGTTTCATCAGAACAGAGAATCTTGGCAAACTCCAAGCAGGCTGACAAGTGCCTTTTACTGAAGAGTGCATCCGTCTGGCCACTCAACCGTAAAGGCCTGATTGGTGGAGTGCTGCAGAGATGGTTGTCCTTCTAGAATTGTTTTTATTTTTTATTTAACCTTTATTTAACTAGCCAAGTCATAAATCCTCTTAAGGCTCGGGGGCAGTGTTCGGAAGTTCAGATGAACGACGTGCCCAAAGTAAACTGCCTGTTACTCAGGCCCAGAAGCTAGGATATGCATATAATTGGATAGAAAACACTCTGAAGTTTCTAAAAACGGTTAAAATAATGTCTGTGAGTATAACAGAACTGATATGGCAGACGAAAACCTGTGGAAAATCCATCCGGAAAATTAGTTTTTGAGGTCACAGGCCATTTCAACGCTAGCTTATGGGAAAAACAAATAGATTGGACCCAGATTGCAGTTCCTATGGCTTCCACTAGATGTCAACAGTCTTTAGAAAGGGTTTATGGGCTTGTTTTTTGAAAAACGAACAAGTAGTTGTAGTTTATCCAAGGTGTCCCTCATTAGAAAAGTAGTCTTGTTGCGCGCGTGATTGAGGTGTGCAGTCTTTGTTATTTATCTTCCCTATTGAACATACTATCCCCGTCTTAAATTTTTGCTTTTATTTAGATATTAGAGTACCTGAGGATTAATTAGAAACATCGTTTGACTTGTTTGGATGAACTTTATCTGTAACGTTTTGGATTCGTTTATATGAACGAGTGGATTACTGAAATCAATGGCGCCAACTAAACAGACCTTTTTGGATATAAAGAGGGACTTTATTGAACAAAACAACCATTCATTGTGTAGCTGGGACCCTTGGGATTTCAAACTGAGGAAGATCTTCAAAGGTAAGTGATTTATTTTATCGCTATTTGTGATTTTGTGACACCTATGCTGGTTTGAAAAAGTATTTTGATGTGGGGCGCTGTCCTCAGATAATTGCATGGTATGCTTTCACCGTAAAGCCTTTTTGAAATCTGACTAAGCGGTTGGATTAACAAGAAGTTAGGCTTTTAAATGATGTAAGACACTTGTATTTTCATGAATGTTTAATATTACAATTGTTGTACTTTGAATTTCTCGCTCTGAAATTTCACCGGAAGTTGTCGTTGTGGCCTGCTAGCGGGACACAGATCCCAAATTCCCAAATTCTTATTTACAATGACGGCCTATCCCGGCTTAACCCGGACGACTCTGGGCCAATTGTGCGGTGCCTTATGGGACTCCCAATCACGGCTGGATGTGATTCAGCCTGGATTCGAACCAGGGACTGTAGTGATGCCTCTTGCACTGAGATGCAGTGCCTTAGATCACTGCGCCACTCTGGAGCTGGTTCTCCCATCTCCACAGTGGAACTCTGGAGCTCTGTCAGAGTGACCATCAGGTTCTTGGTCACCTCCCTGACCAAGGCCCTTTTCCCGGATTGCTTAGTTTTGCCGGGCGGACAGCTCTAGGAAGAGTCTTGGTGGTTCCAAACTTCTTCCATTGAAGAATGATGGAGCTCACTGTGTTCTTGGGAACACAATCCTGTCTCTGAGCTCTACAGACAATTCCTTCGATCTCATGGCTTGGTTTTTACTCCGACATGCGCTGTCAACTGTGGGACCTTATATAGACAGGTGTGTGCCTTTCCAAATCATGTCCAATTAATTGAATTTATCACAGGTGGACTCCAATCAAGTTATACAAACATCTCAAGAATAATCAAAGGAAACAGGATGCACCTGAGCTAAATTTCAAGTCTCATAGCAAAGGGTATGAATACTTATATAAATAAGGTATTTATGTTTTTGCTTTGTCATTATGTGGTATTGTGTGTAGATTGATCAGGAAAAACATTTACTAAATCAATTTTATAATAAGGCTGTAATGTAGCAAAATGTGGAAAAAGTCAAGGGGTCTGAAAACCTTCCGAATGCACTGTAAATATATACAGCACCAGTAAAAAGTTTGGAAACACCTACTCATTCAAGTTTTTTTTCTTTAATTGTACTATTTTCTACATTGTAGAATAATAGTGAAGACATCAAAACTATGAAATAACACATATGGAAACATGTAGAAAACAAAATTGTGTTAGACAAATGAACACATATTTCATATTTTAGATTCTTTAAAGTAGCCACCATTTGCCTTGATGACAGCTTTGCACACTCTTGGCATTCTCCCAACCAGCTTCACCTGAAATGCTTTTCCAACAGTCTTGAAGGAATTCCCACATATGCTGAGCACTTGTTGGCTGCTTTTTCCTTCACTCTGCAGTCCAACTCATCCCAAACAATCTCAATTGATGCAGCTCTCCATCACTCTCCTTATTGGTCAAATATCCCTTACACAGCCTGGAGGGGTGTTGGGTCATTGTCCTGTTAAAAAACAAATGATAGTCCCACTAAGCGCAAACCAGATGGGATGGCGTATCGCTGCAGAATGCTGTGGTAGCCATGCTGGTTAAGTGTGCCTTGAATTCTAAGTAAATCACTGACAGTGTCACCAGCAATGCACCCCTACTCCGTCAGACCTCCTCCTCCATGCTTTACAGTGGTAACCACACCTACTCTGCGTCTCACAAAGACACGGTGGTTGGAACCAAAAATCTCAAATTTGGACTCATAAGACCAAAGGACAGATT
The DNA here is from genome assembly GCF_016432855.1 of Salvelinus namaycush. Taxonomy (NCBI): domain Eukaryota; kingdom Metazoa; phylum Chordata; class Actinopteri; order Salmoniformes; family Salmonidae; genus Salvelinus; species Salvelinus namaycush. The sequence goes on along the minus strand of NC_052343.1, from coordinate 732,117 downwards.
TTCACTGCTTCATTGCTTGTGTTTCTTGGCCCAAGCAAGTCTCTTCTTGTTATTGGTGTCCTTTAGTAGTGGTTTCTTTGGAGCAATTCGATCACGAAGGCCTGATTCACGTAGTCTCCTCTGAACAGTTGATGTTGAGATGTGTCTGTTACTTGAACTATGTGAAGCATTTATTTGTGATGCAATTTCTGAGGCTGGTAACTCTAATGAACTCATCCTCTTCATCAGAGGCAACTCTGGGTCTTCCGTTCCTGTGGTGGTCCTCATGAGATCCAGTTTCATCATAGCACTTGATGGTTTTTGCAACTTCAAAGTTCTTGAAATGTTTCGGATTGACTGACCTTCATGTCTTAAAGTAATGATGGACTGTCATTTCTCTTTGCTTATTTGAGCTGTTCTTGACATAATATGGACCTCTACCATGTCACAACACAACTGATTGGCTCAAATGCATTAAGAAGGAAATAAATTCCACAAATTAACTTTTAACAAGGCACACCTGTTAATTGAAATACATTCCAGGTGACTACCTCTTGAAGCTGGTTGAGAGAATGCCAAGAGTGTACAAAGCTGTCATCAAAGCAAAGGGTGGCTACTCAAATGTTGTAAAATATGTTAAAATTATAAAATGTGCCGTGTAGAATTTAGTTAGTGAGTTAACTGGTACTTTATTACGTTCTGTTACATTGTTTTGTCAGACCAAAATGTGTGAGTGAAGCACTGTTACTTCCCCAGACAAGTGCCGGAGAGACAATGAGGATGGCAGAAGGCCAGACAAAGAAGAGAAAAAACCAAAACATTAAGTTCCCTCTTCCACAAACAGCAAACCCGAAGGTCATTGGTTTGTCTGAAGCAAAGCACACTCAATCCCTCAGCCAAAATGCTCAAATGCTGACGCTTCCCCTCTTCTTCTTCTTCTTCTTCTTCTTCCTCCTCCTCTTTCCTCTTACCTCCCCCTATACCCTGAAACCAGGCCAACACCTTTGTATCAGCCGGAGAAAATAGGGGGGAAAGGAGATACAAATACAAACGATTGTGATTTATTACTTATTGTGTACCAGACAGTGGAGGCAGAGAACAACAGATAGAAGGAAATACATTGCAAATTGAATTGTCTTTGTTTGAATCGGGTCTGCTCCAAAAATACAAATGCTATCATAGAGACCATAAATGACATTGGCGCAATAATCTCCAGCGACCTGTCCGAGTGGCTGATAAGCCATCACTAAGGGGCCCGATCAATACTAACTATTCATTTCTGAAATTATCTCCACATTGATCCAGGAACAAGTGCCAGCGAGGCAAGGGCCACACTGGGTTTAATACAATAATTATATAAAGGGTTACAAGCTCATCCTCCCAACCAATAAAGCCTGTCAGCAAGAGCGGGCCGCAGCGCTGCCCCATAATCCATCAGCACATTGCCCTCTGACCTCCGGGCTTGCAGGCTTTCCATGAGGCCTCCATAAAAGTTGCTTACAAAAGGGCACAATTGCTGGATATACTTCAGAGGTGAGGAGAAAATCAGATCTCGGTCCTTGATGTAACGATGTTATGTCTTTCGAGCTGTTATTTGGCCTCTTCTTTTTCTAAAGCTGCTTGTAAGAGAGGCATGAAAGAAAGTATGTTTTAAAAAAAATATATATATAAAATGAATAAAATATCTTACTTTATTCATCTATACTAACCTTTCCCGGTTGTTTCACAAATCATTTTCTGTAAAACCAAAAGTACTACAGCTGATCATTTTTTATCAACTCATTGTTTAATCTCTGGTAACAACACATGAAATCATCCTAATTACTGTATTTATTGCACACTCAAATGTAAGCAGTTGAGCTTCGGCCACATTTACAAGGTCACATGCACAATGTACCTGGGAGGGGTCAGCAACAATGTCTGGGTATGAAAAATAAATTAAGAAATTGAAAATCCCAAGAATGATCTGGAGTAATCTGAAGAATCATCAACTGAGAGGAATATTCTGACCACCTGTCTACAGTGACAGCAAGCTCAATAATCCATTTCTGCAGGATTAGGGATATATGGGTAGATCATAACATGAAGTCATGTTTCTTTTGCACGGGATGATGCATGTAACACCAAGATAGTGCCATAAAAGAAAGAAACTTCTGCAGATTGTTTACGCAAGACATTTTCAAAAAACTCATGAGACAATTAGGCCAGTTTATCTTATTGAATTGTTAGTCAGGACTACCTACAATTATGCCTTCCCTCATGGATATAAACTGTCAGACAATGAGCCTACATCTTCAAAAGTGTGAAAATGGCATAGACTTTCAGAGAAAATATAATCGAGAGAAATTAAGTCCTAGCTTTCAGTGCTATATGAAATAAATATCATATTGGTTTATAGACAGAACATCCAGATATACCAATGTGGCCAAAATGTCAGATACATAGAAACAGTAGTAAGAGTGAGAGAATCTCCAGCCCCCTTCAAATGTATGCCAGGGACCCTTGTCCCCGGTTATCTTAATAGACTAATTGATCTGCTATTGAAGAGGCACGTTCCTCTGTGCATCCGCGAGACAGACAGGCTCCAATCAGACAGCCATGTGTTATCAAACTGGGAAGTCAATTAGGAGAGAGAGAGAGAGAGAGAGAGAGAGAGAGAGAGAGAGAGAGAGAGAGAGAGAGAGAGAGAGAGAGAGAGAGAGAGAGAGAGAGAGAGAGAGAGAGAGAGAGAGAGAGAGAGAGAGAGAGACAGGGACTGGCTCCAAGCTGCAGCCAGACAGCTCCTCTAGAAGTAGGTTTCAGGCCCCAACTGCCAGTCCCAGACACTCAGGAGGCCTGGAGAATAACTGACTCCGGTTTTTGGAGTATGGATGGATGGTGTATACATGGTAACCTTAGCTTGCCTATTATAACCTCCAGTCAAACCTTGGGTTAAAGGGTGTGAGAAGCTAAGGTCCTCTCGTCTGCAAAAAAAAACTACGATCAGAGGGATTTTGATATGATTCGGCGTCACCGTGTGGATTTGTATTACACTGTTATAAACCTATACAGCATACCGTCAAATGTATGTTGACTAAGTCTCCCACCGAGTCTCATTCAGAGGTAAATGTTGGACCACTCATAATACTTGCATCTCTTATCTCCTCCAGTCTAGTCTAAGTGTTGTGCCTTTTGTAAGGGAGAGAAGATTGCCGCTAATGCGTATTCTAAATACGGCTGTAATTGCATTAGAGATCATTTCAGATATAGCGGACTAAATACCCCTTTTCACGAAGAGGACGTAATAAATATTGAAAGCACGCATTGAGGCCTTATCCACTATTTGACTTAATTGCCTCAGACTGTGTGACAATAGGGGGTTACTGGGCTGTGGCGGACGAGCGTTTCAACACGAGACAAACAGACGATGTATCTATTAACTGGTCCCCATGGAGGTCGACGACCTATGACAAGTGGAGGAGCACCGACATTAGAAATCATGTGCAATTTAATCTTTACACAAATAAAAAGCAGAGGACGACCAAGAGGCAGAATCACAAAAGGCCAAAGAATGGCCAGCGTCGTGGACTGTCCCCAAAGGATCCAGGGCATTTTCTTCTCAAGCCACTCAAAGACGTCGGCACGGCCCTGATTCCACTCACTCCTCTGACACTTGTATTAATGGTATTTTGGCTTGGAACTGTAGATGCTGAGAGCCGATTGTCTAGAGTGGCTGAGACTCTCTCTCTCTCTCTCTCTCTCTCTCTCTCTCTCTCTCTCTCTCTCTCTCTCTCTCTCTCTCTCTCTCTCTCACTCTCTCATACTTTACTTGTCTCTTTCACAGCTCCTTCTCTATCCATTCTCTCCTCTCCTCTATTCTCTATCCATTCGTTCAGTCATTACTGGTCATTGTCAGCACTTGAAAACTATTGTGCTTGCCGAGCCAGTGTCATCACAAGTGGAATTAACCATTTTCCCCGTGCCTGATTGAACACCCCAACCCATTCCACCCCCTCCGCACTCCAGAACCAAACACTGTCAGAAAGATACCTTACCAGGTTTCTTCTCTATGTTACTTTTTCTATAGTTTTCAGAAAACGACATGAAGCTGGAACAAGGATCTACAAGGACTTTTTCTTTTAAATCTGGTAACGACCTCACCAGATTTGTAAGGATCACCACCAGAATGATCTGTATCGGGAAGTAAAGCCTTCTCTTGTTTATCTACCTAAACCCATGACTTGATCTTCATACTATAATATACAACGTTTCACCGCCAGTTAAACGTTTCCACAGCTGTTTTCAACTTTAACAGAGCACAAATCGTTAAAACGTCCCCTAACGTTGTAAAGTGGGAAAGGTGCAAATTTCTTTTTAAGTAATTCCAGCGCAACAGGAATGAGTAGTAACTCAGATATTGCCACACCTTAGCTCTATCCCCCGACAAATCCACTGACAGTAAAAAACTGGCAGCAACATACATGTTACTGGGTAAGTAGGCAAGTGTACCCTGGGTGTGCTACTGTACCCTGGGTGTGCTACTGTATCATGTTAACTACTGTATCCCCAATTACAACAATAGTTTCATTTTCTCCTTCAAATCCAATTGTGAGGCCAGCGGAGGCACTCTGCCTTTTGCGTAGTTTGATATATTGAGCTAGTGGTACAACATGATATACAAGAAGTACAAACTGTACAACATGCTATACAGAAAAATCATACCACTAACTCAAGAAGAGGAGGTGGGAGAGGAGGAGGAGGAGGAGGAGGAGGAGGAAGTTATACTTTTTTGATTCAGTAAACCCTTGAACTCCTTTTCCCTTTTGATAGGAATATGCTTCTATGTAGTAAAAACTGAATTGAACTGAACCTAATGCTTGACGGCACTACGCACGTCTCGGTTGTTACTCCTATTTTCAGTTGTATAATATATACTAATTCATACTCAGCTGGGTAATACGTACTCAGTCACGTACTCAGGTACAAGAACATAAGGACACAAGGCCAATGATACAGTACAACCTTGACTTGTCAGTCTGACAGGATAACGTACAATACTGTCCATCTCCCTTCGGGGCTTACTATGTAAGATGATGAACGTAATTCCTCAGGAAAAAAATACATCATAATCGGTAGGGATTACATCTAGAATCTAATATCGAGTATTAAGGCCTCCAGTGACGTAATCTGCCTCCAGATCTACCTCAAGTCTAGTAGACTTCCTGAGACGTTTGCAGATGATCATGAAATTGCATGGCATGACAATATAAGTCAGCTTTTTATTTATTTTGTATTTATTTTTAAGACAAGAAGGTTTGCTAGATTTGATCCAGTCTTCAACCCTTGCAAACCAGAGCTTGGACTTATACGTCAAAGGGGTACATTTAAACAAACGTCAGCTTTTTTCCCCTCTGATTTTACACAAATATCCCCGTGATACAGGCCAATATGGAACAGAGAGAGAAAAATTTAATTTCAAGGGGCCTCAGTTAATATATCATCATCTGTGTGGGTTTGGATTGGAGTTATTAGAGTATTTCACTTCATTGCATGACCTCCTGTTCCTTGGTAGATCATGAATCCTATTCATTATCCAGTCCTTCTGGAGCGCTCGCCTTTATAATATTACTCAATTTATATTCTGAAGCGGGCTCCTGGGAGGGCGATCAGCGCTCCGAAACAGCGACCCCCCCTATAACCCAATCACAATATTTAAAGGCCAGCAAAGAGCTTCTTAATGTGCATCGTAGATAACCATTTAAAGTGGATTGCTTTGGTTTAATACGACCTTAACAGGCTGCCAGTCACATGTGAAGAATGAATAAGCTAATAGGAGGGAAGAGAGGGAGAAAGAATTGAAATCAAAAAGGGGAATATGAGAGATTTGTTTCAATGGAGAGGTACCCTCCTGACGGGCTGTTGAGGGGAGCATGATAGAGAATCACAAGCTTGTGAATGAAACAGGACAGGCGATGAATGAAGCAACTGGCTTGCGTTTCTCTTTTTCCCCGTTCCCAGAGTATGACCTGCTTTATCGTGATGAAAGACAAGACAGGTATAAATGACACGTTTACGTTCTTCCATCAAAGGGAAACTTGTCTCTCTGAATGGCCTGTGCAAATGTGTTTCAGCAATGAGGAAAATCTCCTAGAGGAGTAAGTGTGTTTGTATATGTTTTATGTGTTTGGATATCATGAGAAACATCAATGCCGGGACGCAAACGGCAGCCGCTAAACGACTCATGTATGTTACCGCAACAAGCTCATGTCACTTCAGATTATGCATTTACACAAATAAGTACTTCCATGTTCACCATAAATAAAGTTATAGTCAGAAAAAGTATTTAATCGTACTGGGAAATGGCTAGGATTTGCTGTTGAAATGCTGTTTTGGAACCAGGACATCCACAATAGATGATTAAATTGATGTCGAGCGTGACACTGTGTGGATTTTTTATTTTTATGTTCATATTTCTGTTTGATCAAAGTTTCCTCGAAGCTACTTAGAGAATAAATCAAAATAGAGACTTTTGGGTTGAATTCCCCTTATTTCTCAAACTCCCTATTCAATAGCAACACAACGGAGAACTGACTTCAGGTCAGTTGGATGGAAATGTTATAAGTTGCTCTCTACTTCTGTGCTTTTTGACCAAATGTGTAGCTAGAAAAAAAAAGTGTATTATGAAAATGTGCTCATATTTTGATATGTTGCTTATGTTGTAGGTGATTTGGTATATCAGAGTGGTATCTTCAAAAAGACAGCATAGCTGTGGATGTGCAAGTCGGCTATTTTTAGATGAACTCTTGTGTCCTTGAGATAAATCACAATCCATAAAGCAGAGGCATCATATCATCTGAAATCTGGCTGAAGAGAGCATTTTCCGTCGATGAAATAGTGCAGCAAGCACTTCCTTCATTATAATAAAATGCAGGCCCCTCTGAACGGACACACTTCAACATTGACACGGGAGGAAAATTAAGTATGCATGTAATTTATTGATACTCGCTCACTGCAAATACAAACTTTCTATCCTTTCTGTTTTAGGTGCCACGTGACTTTGGAGGATTAAGGGAGACAGAGAGGGTATCATCCAACACACAATACAATCTGAATGATTGAATACATGGTACTAAGAGGGGAATTAAAGGCATAATAAATGACCTTGGTGATCGGACAAAATAGGGCCAGCTCATAAAAGCTATTTGAATGCACTTGATTGATGTCTTGCAATGGATTGAATTGTCAGAGGCTGGTCAAAACTTGTGATTAAGTGTTTCGTGCTTCGTCAATGTTGCTCTCTTTTTAAGATTTGAATTAGTAAATGAACCACTCTTATGGATGAAGGATTGATGTCACAATAAGTCAGAGTGTGTGTGTGTGTGTGTGGAGAAACTCTGCTCCTTGTGCTCATGTTGGAAATGATATATGGTAATCATCTGCAAAGACAAGCTGAATTAGAAACCATTATATTCATTCGTTATGGAACCGCCACCTGTCCCAGACCTGTTGTTTTTCAACTCTTAATGATCAGCTATGAAAAGCCAACTGAAAATTATTCATGATTATTATTTGACCATGCTTGTCACTTATGAACATTTTTGAACATCTTGGCATAGTTCTGTTATAATCTCCACCCGGCACAGCCAGAAGAGGACTGGCCACCCCTCATAGCCTGGTTCCTCTCTAGGTTTCTTCCTAGGTTTTGGCCTTTCTAGGGAGTTTTTCCTAGCCACCGTGCTTCTACACCTGCATTACTAGCTGTTTGGGGTTTTAGGCTGGGTTTCTGTACAGCACTTCGAGATATTAGCTGATGTACGAAGGGCTATATAAAATAAAATTGATTGATTGATTGATTAGTGTTTCAGAATATGAAATATAGAGAGCCCTAATATAGGGGACACTAATTGGACATATTAAGCATTGGTTGCCTGTCAAAATATGTACATTTGATTTAAGTGATTGCATTCCCCTTAACACTCTGATGATCGAGTGTAAGTGAAGCTCGACAATAATTGCCTTTCAACACTAAGGGTTAGAAAATAGCTCTGTGTATGATTTTTTTTTAGAGTCGTTACATTTCTCACCTATAGCTTGTTCTGTTCCAAGTCAAGTGGCGGGGCTGCTGTTGAGTTGCTTTAAATCGGTTGTTGATGGGATAGTGTAAACTGTAAACTGTCTCTGTAATGCCGAAGCAGAACATAAAGGCTTAGGGCCTCAGAATAAATAACTGATATTGTAATATGGAAATAAGTCTGTTTGAGTTTCTACAACTCAGAGCTTGGGAGTGTACTGACGATGAGAAAGACACAGACATGAGGGAACACTCTGCCCTGACCTAAGAGTCATACATATCAAGGTGGAAGAGAGTTAGGCTCGACGAGCTTGAGCTCACCTGTCAAATGTCCTCAAAATAAAATCAAAAATACCAAAAGTAATGTAGCAGTCATTCATACTGACCCTCTCAAAATGTCCTCAAAAACAAAGTCCAAAGCAAGAATAAACTTGCTTTTCTTTGTTTGGGAACATTGAATATGCAATCCAGGTTCCCCTGGATGCTGATTATATATTGGCCAGTGCTTATTTGGATTGATACCCTCACGGTGGTGTCCCAGTGTTGGCTGTTGAACCAGTATAAATCATCCATTGGAAGGGGAAGGCGTTGAAGTATAAACCCAATGATAAATGCTAAATTATTTGGGCTTTTAACTTCTGTATCTTTGTGCACAATGGACACGTTTTGGAGACGGAAATGGTGACAAATAACGGTGCAGGCCTCGGAAACGCTGCCGCTCACACATTCCCAGATTAACATCATTTGTATCAGTTTAGCGCCAGAGGGGCCTAAACCACATGATGGAGGAGATCTGAGTTGGCACCCACTAGGACTGGGAAGGCTTGAGAGGGAGCATGAGAGAGAGAGCATGAGAGAGAGAGCATGAGAGAGAGAGAGACAGCATGAGAGAGAGAGAGAGAGAGAGAGAGAGCATGAAAGAGAGAGAGAGAGAGAGAGAGAGAGAGAGAGAGAGAGAGAGAGAGAGAGAGAGAGAGAGAGAGAGAGAGAGAGAGAGAGAGAGAGAGAGAGAGAGAAAGAGAGGAAAACAGGAGGAAGAAACAGAAGAGCGTAACATTACCTCATCCACCCTTAAATAATGTCTGGAACCCCAAGTTATTAACCTTTATAAGAGCACACAGAGCAGAATAGCAGGGCAAGCTTCCAGTCAGCCTTGGTTGCGGTCAGGGGGACAGATAGGGAAAGGTAATAGAGGTGTACATAGAGGAACAATGCACTCACTTACCCCGGGAAGGGGAGAGAAAAGGAGAGGGAGAAGAATAAGGGAAACCTAAAAAAAAGAGTAAAATCACAAGCACAGATAATCAATGAGAAGATGAAGAGAGGAGAGTGTGTGTGTGTGTGTGTGTCTGAGAGAGAGAGAGAAAGCGATCGAGAGATAGAGAGAAAAAGCCAGCGAGAGAGAGAGAGAGAGCGAGAGCGCAAGAGAGAGAGCGCAAGAGAGAGAGCGCAAGAGAGAGAGCGCAAGAGAGAGAGAGAAAAAGCCAGCGAGCGAGCGAGAGAGAGAGAGAGAGAGAGAGAGAGAGAGAGAGAGAGAGAGAGAGAGAGAGAGCAAGAGAGAGAAAGACACTTTCATTTTCACTTCTTCTTTCTTTTCATTCCATTTCTGATGGAGTATGATGTGTGTTATTCCTCTGTTCTCTTGGCCTGCGTGCGGGCGGGGTGGTGTGGAGCGGTGTGAAGGGCTCTGAGGGGTGGCGTCGAAAGCTGAGGATGCTGGTTCACGGAGGGTTCAGCCATTACCCAGGCCCTGGAGCCAGCTGGGGGGCTAACCAGGCTGATCAGCACGAGCCGCAGCCCACGCAGGCCCCAATGATTTTCACATCAAGCCGCCTGATGTACAGCTCCACCGTCCACCAATCGCTCTCCCATATCGATCCCCCCTTAAATGAGCCTTCCCCGCTTTGTACCATGAGCAATAATTAAAAAAGCAGCATATTGATTTTAACTAATATTATGAGAGATCAGGATGTGCACATGCTTACAAAACAGCCAAGGCTCTTCTTTTCAACCACCATCGGCAGCAGAAAAACAAAATGGGCCTAAAAAAAAGGAGGATACTTGATTAAAACCTTGAAACAGCGAAAGGACAAATGTGTGCATGCACAATCGGACATCTTGAACACTTCAAACTTGTATCAATTGTGTTTATATTGTAACATGCCGGACTATGCTAGCTAGGGATTCAGAGGAGATATAATTTCTATTCAAATGGCTAAGGCTGGTCAATACTTTCGAACACTACCCTTGCATGTGTTGCATGGCAATTATTACTAAAATGGAAGAAAAGACATCCCGTGGGCCAACGAGGTTTATTTAATCATTTATTTATTTGCATTTGCACAAATTAAGTGTGTGTGTGTGTGCGCATGTGTGCGTGCATGCATTTGTGTGAGTGCATGTGTGTGTTCAATACACGGAAAGGGAAGTTTCACTTGACTCCTCTGCTCAGATAGCCGTTGAGTTGTCCTTTCAACTGAATTGTCCTTTCTGCTTTGAACATTCCAAAGAACACAGCTTGAGGAACAGGACCCTTCATTCAGTCTGACTTATGTCCTGAATGAAGACTTGCTAAATTGCCAAAATTCTGCATTTTGACATGTCCCTCTGTGCATCCTCTGTGAGACTTCTAGGGAGATGTCAAGAGTCAGTGTGCAGCAGGTAGGACGGAGTCAGGCGCAGGACACAGAACTGAGTAACAACGTACTTTACTCGGAAAATCACAAACAAATTCCATACAGGGAAATATATTCCAGCTCGACACAACAGAGCGACTACTTAACAAAGAACAAACACGCACAAAACCATGTGGGAACCAGAGGGTTAAATAGGGAATAAATTATAACGTAATGGAAACCAGGTGTGTACAATCAAGACAAAACAAATGGAAAAAGAAACGTAGATCGGTGGCGGCTAGAAAGCCGGTGACGTCGACCGCCGAACGCCGCCCGAACAAGGAGAGGCACCAACTTCGGCGGAAGTCGTGACAGGAGATTTTAACCCACTAACCCCAACATTTCGCGATCATTGTAAAGCAGTAGTTATTTTCTTGCTTTGACAAAGTCCTTTCTGAAGATTATTATTTATATAATGGTTAGTGTAATGGTTAGTTATTCATATTTAAGGTAAACATTTTTTTTTAAACTGTCCCTCATTTTAAGGTCAACCCTGTTACTTGAATTGAACTCTCATTTTAATATGTTGACATGGTTCCTTTTTAAATAATTTGTTCAAAATTAACATTGAACATCTAATTCATAGTGTAAAAGCAGGTGAGCTGGTTCTACTCTTTTTGGCCATTTTCTGGTGTTTTGTGGTGGAAAACTGAGTGGGTCGAGCATAACAGGTCTACCCTGTTACCCATACATAGGCTAGACATTTGTTTTACAATAAATGTATATTTTTTAAAGCTTGCATTCAATTGTCCCTCCCTGTTGCACACAACAATCTTCCATTCCCCCTGTCACAAGGGGATTTATGGACTATTTAAGATGAAGTAGTCAGCCCTGTGAGCCACTTTAAACTATGCCACTTTATGTTTACATACCCTACATTACTCATCTCATATGTATAGACTGTACACTATACCATCTACTGCATCTTGCCTATGCCGTCCTGTACCATCACTCATTCATATATCTTTATGTACATATTCTTTATCCCTTTACACTTGTGTGTATAAGGTAGTAGTTGTGGAATTGTTAGGTTAGATTACTTGTTGGTTATTACTGCATTGTCGGAACTAGAAGCACAAGCATTTCGCTACACTCGCATTAACATCTGCTAACCATGTGTATGTGACAAATAAAATTTGATTTGAGATACCAAACATTAGTCTGTGTGATAAAAGAGGGCTGAGCTAGAGAGGTTTTTGTGAGACAAGGGCGGAACCTGAAGGGTTCCGGCACCAGGTCTTCTCACTAAAACGTCTGTAGAGTCCGAATGGTTTGAGTTACACAGTATTATGACCAATCCATGAAAAGCTGACACTCTCAAGAACACATATGTGTTTTGCTCTCTGACGCTCGCAAGCCACAAAAGAGAAGATCATAGGAAATCCCAGGACATACTGTTTATAATACTGTAATAAGCTCACATAGTTGCTGTCACAAACTCCACACAGTTGTCACAGACTAGTAGGATATTCATTTCCCACTGAGTAAACCATTTCTGTACTTACAGCATTCTTACGAATTCGTTTTTATCCGGTTTTAGCTTGGCCAACCTTATTATTGTTTTATTGACATTTGTCAACGCAAGAATGCATCTGTTCATGTCAAATTCATTTGTGTTCTACTTGTAGCCTTGGTTGTCGTGAAAAGAAAATGTTATAACACTTAATTGTGAAAAATAAAACAGATTTTGCTGGGATCCTCGGGCCTGATGAGCTTAAAAGGCACTTACTATAGTATAGTTTTCATTTAAACTCTTTGTTAAAATGTTGTGAAATAAACAGTACTAGTCAAAAATGTGGACACACCTACTCATTCAAAGGTTTTTCTTTATTTTTACCATTTTCTACATTGTAGAATAATAGTGAGACATCAAAACTATGAAATAACACATATGGAATCATGTAGTAACCAAAAAAGGGTTAATCAAATCAAAATATATTTTATATTTGAGATTTTTCAAAGTAGCCACCCTTTGCCTTGATGACAGCTTTGCACACTCTTGGCATTCTCTCAACCAGCTTCACCTGGAATGCTTTTCCAACAGTCTTGAAGGAGTTCCCACATATGCTGAGCACTTGTTGGCTGCTTTTCCTTCACTCTGCAGTCCAACTCATCCCAAACCATCTCATTTGGGTGGAGGTCGGGTGATTGTGGAGGCCAGGTCATCTGATGCAGCATTCCATCACTCTCCATATTATGTCTGAAATAGCACATTTGATCAACTTGACCAATGCAAATTGGTATTATTATTAGTCGGGAAGCTAATTAACATAACAATCCCCAACAACATTCGTCTGTTTAAAACAATATTTATTTGTGTTCTTTTGATGTGTGGATTAAAGTAACTCTCGGTTGTCGAGCGCTTTTGCCTCACTTACAAAACTAACTCTAGCTCTGGTTCAGAATGTTTGCTTCATGATTTCTTTGATTTCTTTTGATCTATTATCACTACATCTTCGAGAACACCAATTTTCTTTCTTTCACGTAATGTACTTGCATGGATGGGTAGCATAGCTTTATATGCTTGTGTATGGGACCAGTATGGTTTCATGTGAGTGGACAGGTTTTTAATGTTTCATATGCTACTGATGCCACAATAATCAGACTGACACACTATAAATACTACTAAGAGATACATCTGGATCTAAGGAGATGTACTATGTAGGTTTTGACATGATTTGTAGGTGTACAGGATGCGATTTTGCAACTGTGGGTCTCACAGGGTTCAGTCAATTGTGACTTGGAATGGTATATCGTACAGCGCAGTTGGCGGAAACATGGGAAAGTTATGCTACTCTGAAGTTTGATAAACATATACCTTTTTGGAGACAAGTAGGTCACAATTGTAACACATCTGTTGGGCCATGTATTGGTGTTTCCGTCTATCTCTTCCCTGACTTCTACATCTTCACGGTTGCTTGTTTTCGAGAGTAAATCCATCATAGATACAGGCAACAAGTCCCGCAATATACAGCTCTGACATGCTAAAGGCCATACAGCTTTTTTTTTAAATTTGATTTGATTGCACAAGTTGAAAAGTACAACATTAATTGAATACTTGTTTTTCTGCTTGGGTGATTTTCCTGAGTACAGCTCTTACGCAATGATGCCTAAAGTGTGTGACCATAATGTTGACATTGAGACTGGTGTTCCGACCACAGACCTAGAATGAGTTGTTTCTGTGGTTCAGACAGCCTCAACCCTCCTCGAACTTCAACACCCCTGTGGTTTTCAATCACGCACCGTGACAAGACACAATAGAATAACAATATGTTTTGCAAGGGAGGAAACTCTGTTAAAGCACAGTTGTAATGTCTAAAGACGGTTTTCACTTATGGCCAATACGCCTTATTAAAATAAAATAAGAAGTGTACGCGTGTATGAAATTACAAGCCTAACATTCGTGTCTGAACCTTCCTTGAAAGTTAAAACTAAGGTTAGAGTTGCCATTTTTTTGCCCTAAATCCAAGACTATCCTTGATGTTTCTTAGAAACAAAGCTGACTTGTTTAGCCAATGAGGAGCTATGCCTTTATATGCTCGATCCTGAGCGTTAAATAAAAGTTGACGGCGTTGGAGTATTTTTTGTGTTTCATAATTATGCATTTTTAATCCGGGGAGTTTCTCAACTATAATACTATAAAATGTCTAAATCTATTTAAAAATAAACATAATGAAAATGGTCTGAGAGCATCTTAGTTGAATAATTATACCACCACACTGCACATTCTTGATGCAAATACATAACTCTAATGCTTGAATTAGGTGTCCTGTTCATAGTAATAACAACTGACCTAGAGTATAGGCCTTTTTAACCATGTGGAGTCATACAAAACTCCTGTGCCTTGTATTCACGCCTGAAGTAAATATGACATTTTCCTCTCCAATGATACTTTGGCAGACAGGGAGGAACAAAATAGGCATAAAGGTCCCTTTTGTGAATCATTTCATTTATTTTAGAACCTCTTATTAATGTGATTATCCCCTGTCGTCTCAATGTGCATTTGTGAATAACTCGTATATTTGTCGTAAAAACAGAGACATGACATTGTTCCTTGACTTTACTTTCATGGCCTCTCATGCAGTAAGATAGTGACACACATGGGAGCGGCTGCCACAGCGGAACTCACTGGCACTTTTCAGTTCTAGTTTGATGTACCTCCAGTTTGGCCATTTTGGGAGTCAGTGGAGAAACAGCGGGCCAATAAACTCTCCATATTAAGTGAGCCAGACCTAGCCCTAGAGTGCCTTTTACCTTAGCCTCACGCACTCCTCCCATAATCCTCAGCATATGGGCCATGAGTGTCGACAGCCATGAAATTACATCAAGGGCGTTTTTTGATAACTGTCGATACTCGCACAAAGACGGTCAGCCTTATTGACGCCTAAGTCAAGGGCTTGCTGTGTGTGTGTGTGCGTGTGTGTGTGTGTGTGTGTGTGTGTGTGTGTGTGTGTGTGTGTGTGTGTGTGTGTGTGTGTGTGTGTGTGTGTGTGTGTGTGTGTGTGTGTGTGTGGTGTGCGGAGGGGCGGGGGTTGTCTGGGGGAGACGAGCAATGGGCCTCCAATGTCAGACAGATGCCTGTGAGAGCTGATCCAGAGGGAGGCCGATCCTTATTGATATGAGTAAATTGATATTGATAAGGATTTGAATTGGTATGGATCGTGTTAAGCAGCCCTATAATAGAGAGGTCCTCAAAAGGGATTGCGGTCAGAGAGTCACTTCATTAGTGAGAAGTTTGTGCTTCTTTCGTTCGGTCTTTTGTTCACACTCATTCAGACTGTTATTATCTAACACGCTGATATACAGTACCTGCAGATGCACAAACAATTGGTAAGACAATGGTGCAGTGACCAATGAAAACTGTCCTCAAGCCAACATATGACCCAAACCCCTCCTGGTATCCTAGAATACTTACTTTGTGACTCCTCTTAAAATGTGAATTTGATTACATACCAGCGGTATAATAGCCTTTTGTTTGGGCTGAATTGGGTAGTTCAAAAATATGACAGAAATCCAAATTGTATGCATACTGGGCCTAACAGGGTTACAGTATGTGGCAAATTTTAAGTAGTTGAAAAATATTCAGACCTACATGGAAGCAGAGAAAAAATTCAAAAAATAATGACACCCTTTTCTGTAGTATTGGATTGGATGGCAAGCACTACGTTTTGTTTAGACAATGTTTAAATGCCTTTCGTTGAAGCTTCAAACTAGGCCAGTGTCCTTTTATTGAAGGGCAAACTGATCAGTGGTGAATTCCGGGTGGTATGTAAAAGCAAATGCATTCATATCTGCAATTATGGGATACTATACTGCCATCTAGTGATTGTATCAATGCATGATTTGAATCTCAGATACACAAAAATGGGTATATTTTCATTTCATAACTCAATTTCAAATATAATTTTGGATAATCTGGATAATATGAAAAAACGATCCCTTTTTAAGACATTCGAGACGTGATTCATTTGATATTGAAGGTGTCATCCCTTCCTCCTAGACTTAGATATATGTGTTTAGTACTATTTTGTACTATTTTCTATTTTATTGTACATACTTTGACATCATTTTTGTGTAATGAAAGGCTCTTTACATTTCTAATATATTATTATTATTAGTATTATCATTATCATACACATCAAACATGTCACTAATAGCACACTAATATGAATGACTATACAATGTGTTTGACTTATTTCAGGAATTATTACACAACCATTACACAATCATATAATCATTGATATATTAATCCTTCCAATGCAAGAAACTATACCAATAGATGGTGTCCCACCAGTATTACTTAATGTTGTGGCAGTTTTTTTCCTAAATAGTTTCTTTGAAGGAGACAGGCAAGCGCATAATTGGAGACGTCTGTAATGACAATTAAGAGGTT
The DNA here is from genome assembly GCF_016432855.1 of Salvelinus namaycush. Classification (NCBI taxonomy): domain Eukaryota; kingdom Metazoa; phylum Chordata; class Actinopteri; order Salmoniformes; family Salmonidae; genus Salvelinus; species Salvelinus namaycush. The sequence continues at coordinate 715,520 of NC_052343.1, read as the reverse complement.
GACCACATTATAGTTGAAATATAATCTAATTAATGGCTATAAAAATTAAGAATGAGCCTCAATCAAAGCTTTCAGAGACATGCTGACCATGACATTGACCACGCTTAATTTCCTTCATAAAAGGGTTTGGACGGAAATGCTATCTTAACGCTCCACTTATGCTTACAAGAAAAAATACATCACTGTTCACTCAGGCATACAGTAGAACTGGGTGACTGATCTATGAGCACAGCATCAGAGAGACACACTTCTGCCATTACTAGAGACATCATAAATAACCATTTGTATAAGCATTATAATATACAAAGTACCAGTCAAAAGTTTGGACACACCTACTCATTCAAGTGTTTTTCTTTATTTGTACCATTTTATTTGTACTATATATTAAACAAATCAAAATGTATTTTATATTTGAGATTCTTCAAAGTAGCCACCCATTGCCTTGATGACAGCTTGGCACACTCTTGGTATTCTCTCAAACAGCTTCACCTGGAATGCTTTTACAACAGTCTTGAAGAAGTTCCCACATATGCTGAGCACTTGTTGGCTGCTTTTCCTTCACTCTGCAGTCCAACTCATCTCAAACCATCCCAACTGGGTTGAGGTCGGGTGATTGTGGAGGCCAGGTCATCTGATGCAGTACTCCATCACTCTCCTTCTTGGTCAAATAGCCCTTACACAGCCTGGAGGTGTGTTAGGTCATTGTCCTTTTGAAAAACAAATGATAGTCCCACTAAGCGCAAACCAGATGTGATGGCGTATCGCTGCAGGATGCTGTGGTAGCCTTGCTGGTTAAGTGTGCCTTGAATTCTAAATAAATCACTGACAGTGTCACCAGCAATGCACCCCCACACCATCACACCTCCTGCTCCATGCTTCATGGTGGGAACCACACATGCGGAGATCATCCGTTCACCTACTCTGCGTCTCACAAAGACACAGAGTAGTTGGAACCAAAAATCTCAAATTTGGACTCATAAGACCAAAGGACAAATTTTCACTGCTCCATTGCTCGTGTTTCTTGGCCCAAGCAAGTCTCTTCTTCTTATTGGTGTCCTTTAGTAGTGGTTTCTTTGCAGCAATTGGGCCATGAAGGCCTGATTCACGCGGTCTCCTCTGAACAGTTTATGTTGAGATGTGTCTGTTACTTGAACTCTGTGAAGCATTTATTTGGGCTGCAATTTCTGAGGCTGGTAACTCTAATGAACTTATCCTCTGCAGCAGAGGTAACTCTGGGTCTTCCTTTACTGTTGTGGTCCTCATGAGAGCCAGTTTCATCATAGCGCTTGATGGTTTTTGCGACTGCACTTGCATTGAGACACTTAAGCTAGGGTACTGTCTTTCACACCAGTCTCTTTCTTGGGGGTTGCGCAACTTGACACAGCAAATACGGCTTCTCTTTACTCAGCAAATGGTGGATAAGTATATCTCAATTCATGTGTCACTCTGTATTTATGCAAAATGTATTGTAGGTGTTTATTTTATTTCAGGGTTTTGTGGCCTGATCAGATCTATCACCCAGGACTTAAAGGGCCAATCTGCAGTTGCTACATTCAGTTTTGGACATCAATTAATGATACGTACCCATTGATTCTTTAAGAATATAACTTTTAAAAATGGCTCATGAGCTTAGTTCAACTGGTGTATCCCACCAGAACCCAAAATAGAAGCTATTTAAACAAAGTCAATGTAAAAAAAAAACTATATAGCCTCAAAACATGGTTAAAACTATATTTTGAAATAATACACATGCTTAGAAAAAAGGGTTCCAAAAGGGTTATTCAACTGTCCCCATATGATAACCCCTTTGGTTACAGGCAGAAGAACCCTTTTGGGTTCCATGTCGAACCCTCTGTGGAAAGGGTTCTACCTGGAACCAAAAAGGGTTCGTCAAAGGGTTCTGCTATGGGGACAGCTAAATAACCAAATAAGGTTCTAGCACTTTTTGTACACAGCATTTGATCAAGTCATATTTTCAAAGTATTTTAGTCAGCAATGCATAACAGTCCACTATCCACCTCTCGTCTATGCCCTTTCATGTACCTGCATCCTCTGATACTAATGACACACCCCTGGACTGTCCCATGTGGTCTGCATTGGCCCCATGTCTCCCCCAGCTGGGGGCCAATCCCCCTAGTCAATGAGCTGAGGTTACGTCATTTAGAGAGCCTCATTACTTGTGAATGGGCTCTTTCCTGTCCTGCCATACTGAAGCATTATCAGCCAAGGGACATCAACAGAGGAAAATAAATACATGTGGCTTTCTCTATCTGTGTCTCTCAGTTTCTGTTTTCAAACTGTTCCATCCCTCGTTCACTGTTTGTTTAACCTGGTCTGAAGTTCATTTTGTAAATGTATGGCTGGATGATGTAATAATCATCACAACGTAGATGAATTTATCAACAGCTGAGATATATGTCATGTTTTGAAATGTAAAAGGGGCTATCTTATGGCAAGATCAATTAAACATGAAGTTTTCCCTCAAATGCACAAACAGCATATGTGCCGTTCTTGGCAGAATTCTAACTGTTTCCCAACGCAGACCCCATTAGCTTACATTACCAGCTGGTAACATCCCAGTCACACTGTAGACACACACACACACACACACACACACACACACACACACACACACACACACACACACACACACACACACACACACACGCAAAGCTGTACTTTACAGATATCAGCTGTTATCCCTGTCTAGCATCAGTCCCCAGGCACTATGCTAACAACCTCCTCTACAAGCCAATTTACAAGGATTCTGGTCATGTTTACATTAGCCCTCTCTCACAGTGCATGAAAATAGCAGGGTCGGCAGCGTAGAATAGAAAATGAGCAAATATGAATAATTCAATCTTCCTCCTGGCCATGAACGCGTTTCCCTTGAACAAAGTGATAATAGGTTATCATCTGTGAAATGGAAATTGCATAACATAGACGGGCGAGGAGTGTCTCCGGTTACACCAGAGGAAATTAATTTCACAGCACATCTGCTCCGCAAAGCCCTGACTCGCCAATGCTAAGTATGAGAAAATGTAGTTGTTCGGCTCCGCTACCTTTCTAATTAGATTAGCAGGCTTACTTGAAGGCGGGAATCTTTAGTCTAGTCAAATGAATTAGCGTTCCCTATTACAGATACCTAATATTTATAATAATGAAACGACTCAGCCAATTAGGGAGGGTTAAAAATGCATTATGTTACCTTATTATATTACCCATGCATGCTACGGCACTGAACAGCATGTTTGCACTGTGCATATGGTTAAGTAGGACTATAGGGGGCTGTTCTGTTCTCCATCAACATGTTGTAGCAGCTAATAGCCTAGCGTGGTTTTTTAGCCTGCAGTTCTCGGTCTCCCGGGCCTTTTCCCAAGGAACCAGTAGCTTTAGCCTGAGGAGCAATCAAAAGTGTAATGGAAAAAAAGCCTTCCCACCGCTCTTGTTGAGAAGATAAAGCCGCTGAAACAAATCCATTTTGAAATTGGAAATGTCTGCTTTAAGGATAAGTAACTGACAGCAATGTAAACAGTTATGATTTTGATGCTTATCGATGGTAAGGAGGGCCAACAAGGGCGGGAGGAGACAAAGAAAACAAAAAAAAAGAGTGAACTCTCTGAGGGAGAGTTGACGTGGTCCGCGTTAACTTTTCCTTTCATCCATTTCTATCATTTTTGTTTTGTTGTTTACCTGTGGACAGCTGTAAATGATAAGAGATTGAGGGCCAGTATCTGAAATGGGGATCAGCAATCCCTCAGGTGCGTAGCTATGAGACTCAGAGCGGCCGTGGCTCGGTGCTCTGAGCCGACTGGGAGACTCCAGAGAAGAAGTAGAGTAGGTTTGCCAGGGTCTTTCAGCTTAACCCCGTTCATTGTTATTGGGCACCTGCTGGCAGAATGTTACGGCTCAGGGCCTCTTGAGGAAGCTGGACAAAAAGGCTGTCTTGCCAAACTCATATTTGGTAATTTGCGGTTAAAATGCAGGAATAATGTTTGATACTTATGTGTCTCCGCTGATAGTGAGAGTGAACGGACCTGACCAAAGGTTCACCTATGTAGATGGTCGACACCTCCTACATCAGAAGAAAGTTCTGTATCAGAATAAAATAACTGAGTACATTCATGTGTATCAGACAGAGTAGGTAAACAGGTCAGGGTCAGGTTTCCTGATAACGATGGAACGAGTGTTTTTAACAATGCATTTTTCCTATTAGCTGAAGATGCAACGCGTTTTCCCAAAAACACCACGCAGAGAGAACGTTCGCGAAGTGCGTCGTTGAGGTATGTGTCGGTACTGATAGGATTGAAAGAATGGCAGCGCAGCTCTTGGATCAGCTTTCTCCGTTCAAATCTTACCGTAGCATTAGAATTATTCCACAATGCTGATGACGGATCAGCTCCTGGAAAGATATCATCACTTATGACTGCAAATATTGAGACACCTTCTTCTAATGCTTACCCTATAATAATGCATTAAATCAAGATTTGACACATCATTGCGCACAATTGTTACGCAAAAATGACAGACACTAGCTTACAATTAGCTAAATTGAACTCAATTGAACGAATTATATAGGCCTGTAGCCTATACTGTAGGCTATTTATATTTTAATTCAGTCATTTCGGTTTTCATTTGAAGCATCTTCTTATCCTTTACCTTTTTGTAACAATCGCAAAGACATTGGCAACTTTGTATTTGTAGTCAACTTCGTTCTGAAGTTAATTATGGTCACGGAGAAACAGATGAACATCTTGATTCTATATTTAGCGGAGGTCTACTGTATATATAGTAACACAGTAAAGGGGGGGGGGGGGGGGGGAAACGCATCTAACAATGCACTTAGCTGTTCAACAATGGTCCGAGGCCGTTGTCAAGTGCAACTTCACTAACGATGGTTTTGGGAAACAGCTCGGGAAATTGAATGATGCTCCTACGAAGATTCTAATGACAAACTTAGCCTTAAGATGCTTTTGGGAAACCGGGCCCAGTTCTTTTGACAATGTGGAAGCCTACCGGTAGTGTACAATAACGGGACCAAGTGCTGTTCAAGGTGACATTGTATCAATAAAGGGACTCAAGTCTTTTCTCCTCTCTTGCTTAGGTCCTTTACAGCGCCAGGGCAGTTGTATTATAAAGCCCAGTGAATTAAACACAGTGTCCTAACTGTAGAACCCAATTCACTACTCCTAATTTCGCAATCCCATCACCCTGCAGCAGGAGAGCCGGCCGGCTTCCCAGGCTTCTCCATCAAAACCATTAAGGGTGTTAAGTTCCAGAGTATCATCAACCATGGCAGGCAAATATTTAGCCTGTTTCACTAGAGCAAATAACGCATTCAAGGTCAAATGTCTACGCAAGTCCATTCTACCGATGCCCCTATCTTCCTCTTATGTCTAGGGAGGAGCTACAAAAGGCCCAAGCTCTACTGATGATAGTTTCCTAACATTTCTTTCACCAGACCAATGTGGTCAACTGTTCAAGTATATTATTATTGTAACATTTGCAAGATAATTCAGAATAATTTGGGTTAAACAGCAAAAGCAAGTTCTCCTTTAGACATTACCTTTCAGTTCACATCATTTCAAGACATCACATGAGAGTGTTACATCAAGGGACCAAACAATTGGATCTCAGAAGCAGGTCATGTTAGCCTATTTGCCGTTATCCCAATCAATAGGCACATCTTCAACAGCCTCTGACTTCCAAACGTGTCGTTTATCAGCCCATCTGCCATATCGAAGCGAAGCTTTAATAAAATAAAATAATCATAATTGAAGTTTTTATCTCTTCCGTTATTTCCTTCCATAATCTCTGTCAACAAAATCTGAATTCCTTTCTGACGTGAACGCAGGAGTGCAGCATTTGGGCATAACCACGGCCGCCTCCGAGATATGCTCCGCGGGATAAGTGCGTTCTTTGGTTTGGTGTCAACAGGAGACTTTAGAGCTTTGAAGTAATAAATCATAAAAACTGCTCTGTTCCTAAATATTTATAGATAAGGGAGTTAGGAATAAAATCAATTTAAGTTTCTGTACACAAGGTCCCAGTGTGCCCGTTAAACAAACTGTGTGTGTCAAACTATTTCAACAAAAAGCCACAGTAAATGGATTATCGTGGGGGTGGTGGAGATGGGATATGTCCAATCACTTCTACCACCACCACTGTCTACTAGCCCCAACACATCTTCAAAACCATATCAAGAGATCCTTATTGTCTGCAAACATTTTAAACTGTCATGAAACAAGTTTAAGCTGAAAGGAAAAGGTTCTCTTGAATTCAGAACAGTCCAATCACAATTGCTGAGCTATACAGACATACAGTACATATCTTGTTTCATTCATCGACATGCATATGCATGGTCATAATCTAAATTGTCACCAGGAACACAGTTTAAATGTTAGTTATTTTGAACTTATTTTGGTCAGCATGTGGAAGGAAATTAATATTTCAGAAAATGTCATGGGATGGGCTGTTAGACTTGCCACTCTATCAGTGACAGGTGATTCATCACGGAGCTAAGTGTCACCATTACATTATCCCCACTATGATGGCAGCAACATTATTCATCTGGACTAGGGCCAGATGAACAGGAGCTTCCTCGGCCGGAGCCATCTTCCTGGTTCCTATCGATCACTGTTCCCTCCATTACCAAAAACAAGGGGGCTATCTGCATGTCACCAGTACACTGCTCATGTTGATGATGCTCTTGTCTGTGATGCGGTTCCTTTTATCAGAGAGAGAGAGAGAGAGACAGAGAGAGAGAGAGAGAGAGAGAGAGAGAGAGAGAGAGAGAGAGAGAGAGAGAGAGAGAGAGAGACAGACAAGATAAATAGGCACTGTACTGGGACTCTCCAGAGAGAGGAGATATAATGAAGTTCTGGATAGGTTTCATACATACAACAGAAAGGGCTTCCGCCATAGATAAGTGCTGTGAATATCTTCCTCTTTTTTTCGTAAGCAAATGAAGTTCTCTCTCGCCAGTGGTGTTTCGATAAGGACTGAATGAGGTCCGTGGAGCCACGGCTTGATGTAGATGTTGTTTAAGTGAATAGCCAGTTAGCTCAAACATACACTTTGTATGATTTAAATCAACTTGTGTGCATGCTTGTTTTTTCTCCAGTGGAGCATAAACTCAGAGTGGTTGACAGAAGAATAAAACAAACCGCAGAGGCATCTGCATGGTAAATCCCTCATTTCTGTGCCCTTGCTTCCATGAATCAAACGTGCCACAAGACATTACTTAAATAATGCCTGAAGGTGCAACGCCACTGGTGTCCCCCATCCGTCCAATTTGAAACGCATCAAATCCCCTCTAATTCTACATTCCAGGGCTTTAAATTGCTCTGTGCTCTGAAACGTAACCGTCGGCTACAACTTTGTTTCCAGGACTTTTCTTTCTCTTGAGTTTATTTTAACGTCAACCTTGTCGTTGTTCAATGGGATGGAGGAAGAGCTCTGCGGTTCCCCTAGCTCGTTCTAAATGTCCCACAAATGGAGTGATCAGAACTGCGTAATGGAGGGAAGAATTTTTCAACGCCGGTTCATTAGAAGTGTAAGCTGACCTCTATGGGAGATATCACATCACATGGCAGGTGTCTGAGACATGCTGAGACATGGTGCATCAGTCCACACCAGTCCACCAGTGTGACCAGGTCTATACAACACACTCGGGCTTATCTAACATTCTCCAATAACCACAGATCTATCTGACCTGACTTACAGTAATTCCTTGAATCACAACATTAGTGACTGGCTAGCAATTAGCGACAAGTACCAGTGCTACTTTCTTTGGACATACTGCTACAGGTAGCTTTTTTATTCAATATAAGATACCAACTACTTGCTAGCATTGTTTTAACCATCATGTACGTGTGGGTGTGGATCCTCAAATGCAGAAACACAAACAGGTGGCTAACTCCATGCAACCATAGGTAGCCATGGGTAAAATGTGACTGTTTACACCAATAACACTGCTACTTCAATGTAATCCAACTGAGAGAAAAAAAAATGAAAATATCCCTTATGAAATGGCTTCAAGTTTTCAATATACTATAGCTGCTATCAGTTAGCCTATCCAATTTAAATCAAACGGTTCTCATCATTAGCAGTGACAACCGTTGATAACAGGCCGCTGTATAGACGTAGCGGACTAACGCATTTAACTCTGGTCGGGTGTCTGGGGATACGGAGGCATATAAGAAGACCAGTTATGACCTCCGGTAACCAATCAAAGACCCAAAAAGACAGTACAGGGACGACACCGAATCGCATTTCAACGGCTCCAATGCGAGACGCATGTGCAAGAACTACAAACCATCACGAATTATAAAGGGAAAACCAGCTGCGTGGAAACACTGATGCCTCTCCCAGACGAGCTAAATGCATTTTATGCAAACAACTCCTATCCTCCTACAAGGGCCCACACTGCAGAAGAGGACTGTGAGATCTTGATCTCTGTGTCCGGCGTGAACAAGACTTTCAAGCGTGTGAATGCTGGCAAAGCAGCTGGACCAGATGGTATCCCCGGCCGCGTTCTCAGAGCCTGCACAGACCAGCTGGCTGGAGTGTTTATGGACATACAGTCAGATTCATAATTATTGGCACCCTTGATATAGATGAGCATCTTATCTTTTTAAAGGTGCAAATAAATAAACTTTACTGTAATCAACCTCTCCCTGTCCGAGTCTGTGATCCCCCACGTTTCAAGATGTTCCTGTACCCAAGCAGACGAAGGTAACCTGACTAAATGACTAAATGACTAAATTACTATCGCCCTCGAGCACTGTCATCATGAGTGCTTAGAGAGGCTGGTCAACTACCACATCAGCTAAACCATACCTGACACACTGGACCCATTACAATTAGCATACCGTTCCAACAGATCCACGGATGACGCAATCGCTAATCACGCCGCCCTACCCCACCTGGACAAGAGGAATACCTATGTGACAATGCTGTTTAGCAACTACAGCTCAGCTTTCAACACCATAGTCCCCTCCAAGCTCGTCACTAATCTCAAGGCCCTACGTCTGAACACCTCCCTCTGCGACTGGATCCTGGACTTCCCAGGTGGTGAGGGTAGGAAACACAAACTCTGCCACGCTGACTCTCAACACGGGGGCCCAGCAGGGGTGTATGCTCAGCCCTCTCCTGTACTTCCTGAACACCCACGACTGCGTGGCCAGGCTTGACTTCAACACCATCATTAAGTTTGCCAACGACACTACAGTGGTGGGCTTGATCACCGACGGCGATGAGACAACATACAGGGAGGAGCATTGGAGAGGGTCAAAAGCCTCAAGTTCCTGGGCGTGCAGATCACAGAGGACCTGATGGACCAATCGGACCGACATCGTGGTGAAGAAGGTGCAACAGCGCCTCGTCAACCTCAGGTGACAGAAGCAATTCAGCATGCGGCTGTAGATCATCAAGAAGTTCTACAGCTGCACCATCGAAAATAACTGGCTGCATCACCGCCTGGTACGGCAACTGCACCGCCCTCAACCGCAAGGCTCTACAGAGGGTTGTGCGAACGGCCCAATACATCATTGGGGAAGAGGTCACTACCCTCCCAAGACATCCACACTCGGCAGTGCTTGAGAAAGGCACAGAAGATCATTAAAGGCTCCAGTCACCAAACCATGGGCTGTTCACTCTGTTACCATCTGACAAGCAGTACCGGAGCATCAGGTCTCGGACCAACAGGCTCAGAGACAGCTTCTACCACCAGGCCATCACACTGCTGAACAGCTAACCCTAGCTGTCTCCCTACACAGACCTGCACCTTAGAGAATATTTGCCCCCTAGAGACAGGTAGCCTAGCGGTTAAGAGCGTTGGGCCAGGAACCGAAAGGGGGCTGGCTTGAATCCCAGAGCCGACTAGGTGAAAAATCTGTTGATGTGCCTTTGAGCAAGGCACTTAAACCCTAATTGCTCCTATAAGTCGCTCTTGATAAGAGCCTCTGCTAAATGACCAAAAATGTAATGTAAAATGTTAAGACTATTTGCAATGACTTTCCACACATCCAACCCTTACACAGACACATAACCACACACGCACACACACCCAGTCAACACTCCTGCTCTAGTGTATACAATTTATTTAACTGTGCGACCAAGACAGATAAAGCAACACCTCATGGCACAACGCCTCTCCCAAATGTGACCTACTTCTTGTGTGAATGTACTGACATGTATTTGTAACTGATAGATGCACACACACACACTACATGTTCATGTTTTTAAATGTATGTCAATTGTAAAAGTATTTTGTTTGAAATGTATTTTTCGTTATGTGTCGGACCCCAGTAAGACTAGCTGTCGACTAATGGGGACCCTAATAAATAAAATTTTAAAAACACTACCCACTTTATATTTGAAAATACAGTCATACTTGACATAGCACATTCATAATCTATACTGTGTATCCTATTGTGTACGTGACAAATAACATTTGATTTGATCAGGATATTTTTCGACCAACGTCTTCTGAGCGATACTTTTTTCATTCTCGACTTGAAAGAAACTGGTGTTTCAGGTGGATCGTATGAGTTTAGAAAATGCTCTGTTATTAAGTTATATACATTTTTGCTCCATGAAAGAATCTGACATCGTAAATGCCACCAACTTCGAGTAACTTTGTCTTCTCTCACTGATCAAGACACGCGGGTGTTAATAGAGGCTAGCCACTAGCTAGCCTGTTTAGTGTAGCTGCTCAGCACTATTTGGCTAATGCTGGTTCATTTTAGCCCAAAGATAATCAATCATAGACATTTTTAAAATGGCTAATTCTTACCTTTTCCGTTTCTCTTCTCTTGCTCACCCTAGACAGAGACTGCTGAGAACTTGGTGACCATGTGGTTACAATTCATTACACACAGGCATGTTGAAAACCTCAGTGAAGCTGTAGGCTACGCAAAAGTTCCTGCTTAGTCAGATCAACAAATTCAGCAGTTGTTGTTTTGTCTGGAAAAAAAGACAGTTTTCAAAAGTCAGAATCCAATTTCATTGTATTTGTATTCATTGTCCTTACTTAACAAGCACGCCCATATTTTCCTGATTCTGTTTCAGGATCAAGGAGTAATAACATTGGGTGTGATAACACCCTGAATACCCTTATCACCTACATTTGAAATGTGTGTGACTGCAGAGTAATGCTGAGAATAGTGGTTTTGTATCAGTGTCATCTAAGTGTGGCCTGTACTGGGACAATGTAACTCAAGCCTGGGTCGATGTATAGATCCACCGGTCTGGAGCAAGTAGGAGATCCCTCAGATAATTCTCCATGAGTACTTGAGCTTCACAACCTTTAAGCTTTCTTGGAAAGAAGGAAACAGAGAGAGAGAGAGAGAGAGAGAAAGAGGTAAAGAAAGAAAGCAAGTCGAGCTGTAAAAACTAGAAGGTGAGAGACCGATAGCAACTCAGATGCGAAAATGATAGAGATTAATAAAAGCTTCTGTACCTATTTATTTGTTTCCAATCGTGATGTCGATTTTAGAGTTGATAAAAGGCTTTTGTAAGATAGCACATAAAGGCGACTGTGTGTGTTCTCTAACAAGATTAGCTAACCACCACTCTTGGGGTAATACAGTGCGTAGTGAAAGTCAACACACCCATTGTACAGTTTTCTAATTTTGCTGGCTTAAAATAAAACAATGTTTTTTTAATTAAAGTGTCACTGACGATGTACACAAACTACGCCACATTTTCAAAGTGAAGAAAAAAATATAGAAAGTTCTCCAACTGAATAAAAATTACAAAACGAAGATGTTTGATGGTGTGTTTCCACACCCCAGAGGTAATACTTTTTGAATAAGATTCTACCAACTCTGCACATCTCATATATCCATTGTCCATTGTCATTGATGGGCAGCCATATTCAAACCTTGTCTCTTAAGCAGACTTAAATCAGGACTGAGACTAGACCATTCAGGAACACTTAACACCAATTGGAAAGCCATTCTGGTGTGTCTTTGTGTAATTGTCCTGTTGAAAAAGACAACTATACCCCAGGGTTAGGTATTCAGAAGACAGTGGCAGGGTTTACTGCCACTTTTTATTTAGCCTTTGCTCCTTTCGTATATCTTTTGATCTTGACATACTCCCGAGCCAGAATTTGTATTTTATTACGATCCCAATTAACTATTGCTGAATCAGCATCTCCTCTTCCTGGGCTCCAGACAAAACATGATATAATACAGAACATCAATAGACAAGCTCAAGGACTGAACTACACAAAATGTCAAATAACAACAATAGAAGAAAAAAAAGATCTTACTGACAGTTACACACATTGCTGACAGTTACCCACACATCAGTATATATACATCATTAATATTATAAAAGCTGCACCTTATTGTGTTTGGTGTGTTGGATAAACTTGCTCATCATTTTTTTTTTTTACATAACGGTATTGGGTGTCCTGGGTCAATTTTGAATGCTTTTGATGAATCCCATGGCGTCTCTTGCAAAAAGCCAGTACTGCAATAATTTTCCAAATTGACTCATGAACTCACAGCCCTCAGACAACACAGTTGTGTGGGATGTCATTCATTTCAGATTTTACTGTTCACATTTGACCTTATGCACTTTCTAACTCATTCCACCTGCTTAAAGATAAGTTATAAGACCAACAGGGGTCCAAGCACAACAGTTCAAACAGTTAAATTACCATTACAATTAATCTAACATCAATGCCACCAATGTACCCCTTTATACAAATATAAAAGAACAGTCTTTATTCCATGCTGTGCATTATCTATAGGAGTAAGCTTGTTGGTCCTTGGGTTTTAATCCTATCCTCCTGTTCCATCACTAGCTCTTCTTATCGCTACCTTACAAATCTCCCTACTCAGGCCAACGTCATTTTTCTCCCATGTAGCTATCAAGTGACCCTGCCCACGTGTGCATGGAACCCCCCTTCCTCTTGGAGATCAATACTTTGCCTACGGAGACTGAAATAAAAATGATAATTGCTCAGAAAGCCACACATTCCTTTGTGATAGGGGTTTATTTCATTCCACAGACAAATCGGTTACACACGCACACCACATGTCATTTTAAGATGCAACATTTTATATTTGGTTCCTTGTCAGCCCCATATCTTCCCCATCTCTGTTCTGTTTTCATTTCATCCCACAACCCTTGTTCCTCTTACTATCTGACTGACTACTAGTAATCCTCCAAAAGTTCAGCCTGAAATATCTCTCTTATTTCCAAGATTTCAATCAATTGTTTTCAGTCAAGTATACGTATCTTGACTTAGAATACTAAGTCCTAGTAGAACATGGCAGTTTGAGAAGCATGACTCCTCAACATCTTCCTCTGCATCGCAGTTCAACATGGGCCTATCTCCTCCTGCATGTTCTTCAGCTCACCTTGACGTCATCGTCCATATGACATTAACTGCAGCAACAACAAAAAAATCTATTTCAAACAATTACCGTAAAATATGATTTATTTCCCACAATAAGGGAACAAGGTGGCCAACAAAGCCCCATGATGCAATAGGTGGAGTGGAGAAGGATAACAAACAAGTGGTTGAGATTTGCTACCTTTCACCAACCCTCTTAAGTGGTAATGGGATAACCCTGGACACGTCAGGAGCCTATCAAACTGCCCCTCACACTCGACCCCTGGGTGAGACAGGAAAGGCCTGCTTTGTTTGCAGCAATTGGGTCCTGTGTGCAGGGCCGTAATGAAGTGACCTGAAATAATGGAAAGCCCTGGGCCCCGCTCGGATGATTTTTGCCGGGATAAGAGCAGGGATCCTGATTCGGAGTCACAGTTCATTTCATTTTTCGCCTCTGATGAGATCTCCTCCGTTATCTGATAAAATTGAACAGCCATTACCGGCGAGGGCTCGGCGGGCCGGCCAAGCGTTAAATCGCTGCCGACTGCTCCCTAACAGAAATCCTATACACTCCCCTTTGTCAGCAGTTTTGAATTCATCGTTGCCGGGGGTTGAGCGAGATGATAGAAATAATCTCGGCCCAACCAAGATTGACACTTCATTTCAGAAATCAATATTTACAATTTACTTCTTTCAAAGTTCATTCTGGGAGAAGATTCCATATTATCCCTTTCCAAATAAGCTGATCATATCTCACGCCAGCCCTGGAATGAGTTTTCCCAAAATGTGAATTTTTTGGTAAAAATCAATGTCGCCATTGTGCGCTTTAATCTGCCCTCTGATGACAGTAAATCTTTATCTTTTTATAGGCAAACGGCTGTGGGGCGCTGACACTATTTCCTCCCAGAACAAAGCCCCTGGCCCCGCATAGATACATGGAGCCCTAATGTGGCTGGACATGCCACCGATGGGTCATTAATCAGACACTGTGACAGCTACCTCTTCCCATCCAGTCCTGCTCCAGACAGGAGACTGCTCTGCTCCATACCCACAGAGGGGGAGAGCAGGGGGAGTAGAAGATCAGGGGAAGGCAGTGTGGGTGGAGGTATAGGGGATTATTCGTCCGGTTTCAAGCCCCATCCTCTATACATGTTTAATTCCTGCTGATTTGGAAAGATCTCATTTGCACAGATCAGATGGCAGGGAATTAAACCCTTGTCCAAGGGTGCCAACGCCTCTAATATATAAAGACCCAAACCATGAAGTATCTTATTAACCCTAGGATGCATAGTAAACACGACGCCCCAAGAATGCATATGCCGGGTCAAAATCACCCGATAATGTAATATCTGAGTTTTATTTATATGGGTCTAAAATATTATCCATTTTGTGGAACATAATTATTTTAACCTTTTCATGATTATTGTATTGTTTGAAATGTTTGTCTCCCAGTTTGATACACATTTCTATGATGACATATTATGAAAATTCGTAACGGCTATTGAAAAGATTTGCATATTTTTCTTACAAACAATCTCACAATCAACGTTTCACATTCAACCTACCTTTGTGTGAATAACATAATAAAAACACCTTAAAACACGCTGAATAATATTTCAAAACATTTATTTGAAAATCCAAAGTTCGTCGTCAGTTTAAACGACAACACTGACAATTGTGAATTTAGAAAACATGAACACTAAAATGAACAAAGTGCGTGTGTGCGCGTGTGCGCGTGTTCGTGTGTACTTATGCTGTCTTAGTCCATGCATTTGTTACAAACCACAAGAATGTGACTGTGCTCTGTGTAGACAGGTATGTTGCACTGAGTACACCAGCAGCTGACTTTTCTAAACGTTGCGCTTGGGCATAGCTGGCATCTCTTCCTCTTCTGGCCCTGGGTGCTCTGAGTGGTGGTGGCATGGCTCTCTTTCATCTCCCCACATCTTTCCATTGCTTCAGTGACGACCGTTGGTAGGTTGCAACATCCTTCCATGCGCCTCAGCATGTGTGGGATCGCAAGCTCTTTGACCAGCTCCTTGATGAACAGCCGTCAGGTGCTGTTCACACCTCCCATGAAGTTGAGGTTCTGTGCCATAAATATGGTGTAAGCATTGAAGGTGGCAACATCCAGCAGGTTGTACCACAGCACCATTGGCCACCTCCTTGTCTGGCGTTTGCATGTGTAATTACGCACCATCTGATTCATATTGTCCAATCCTCCTTTTGTGCAGTTATAGTTTTGGATCATCTCTGGCTTCTTCTTGGCACTGGCCTCATCCACCGCTTTGTCATCCTGCAGCGTGCTCAGGAGGACAACCGCCTTTCGCTGCTTCGCACATAACTCATCATGGTCAAGTTGACGTTAAAATCAAACTCGGAGCTATGCGCCTTCCTGAACTTGGATGGCTTCATAATTGGTGGTATGTCCGGCTTGTTTTGGCGAAGAGTCCCCACAATTGTCAAGTTATTGTCCAAGAAGTAGTCTGCCAAAGGGACACTAGTAAAGAATGTGTCCATTGTGATGTTGCGATCTGTGGTTCAAAAAAAAAATAATCTGCGAAATGGTCAATTTACTTTTTTTACAAAATTATACTTTGGAATTTCTATTTCTATTATCTTTTGTATTAATACAACAATGTCTCACAAGAATGAATAAAATATCAATCTAAAATACACACTAGAAAATATTTAAAATGTCTGAGCGAGGAATTGCAATATTACTTAGAAAGAATACTAAAACCGTTTGTTCATTCCACTGCACAATTTACGGACAATGCTGTCTCCAAGGTTATTCTGAACCTCTCCTGGCTGTCTGCCTGTGTAGCCTATCCCATCAATGGTTTTGTGCATCACATAGCCAGAAGATCTTTATGCCATATTTGGCAGGCTTGCTGTGCATGTACTGTGTGAACCTGCTTCTGCCCCCGGAACGGCACAAGCTGCTCATCCACTGTGATGCAGTTGCTGGGGATGAACCTTCCTCTACAGTTTGTTAGGAAAAGGTCCCACACATACCAGAAGGCTGCCAGGTGGTCCGTTGCCTCTCTGGACACGCTGGTCCTCTTGTCATCAATGTCAGGTAGCAACGTATATCCTCATATCTTCCGACCAACGTTGAATTCTGCAGTGGATCCAAAAATAGCTCCCATGTGGAGACATCCCACCTTTTCTCCACGCCCGGCGAGGAGGGTTAAACCAATAAAGGCCTGTAGTTCATCTTTGTTGACCTCTCTCCCCTCTTTCCCTTTTGCTGTCGTTGTTCTCCGTCCTTCACAATTTGTACACAATCTCAATGATGTTGTCACTAATGAACAGCTCCCAGGCATCTTTTGGTGACACAACTGTTGACCCCGGTACAGGCCCTGGGAAACTCCTCAATATGTTATGGCTTCTGGTCCTGCCTTTAGTGGGGGGATGTTCACTCCAGTAAGACCCTTTTTTTCCACTCTCCCCCTCAGAGGAGTCCTCCACATCTGTAGGCGCGTCTAGGACAGCTGGACTACCAGGTGCCGCCACAACTCCAACTTAACCCATAGGCACATAGTCTGTGTTATCTGAATTGGATACCTCAGAGGCACCAATGGCTTCCTCATCCAGCATCTTAAATATCTGGGAACATTCTTATGAGCCATTTACAACACTGTGAATAGAGAAACACAAATAGGTACTTCAATCAAAAAGTGAGTAAAAATCATAAAACATATTGTGGTTTTCCCAAAACTCCAATTATTTAGCATTAGTGTGGCTACTACTGCCCTACCCCACCCCCCTCCAACGTATACTAGCTGCATGGCTAAGATCAAGATCAGGATAGATAGCTATTATTATTATCATTAAATAGTATACATTTCTCTCAAATTTTTGTAATGATGGATGTGCAAAAGTTATGGAATATTATTTATCTGAAAACATCAAATGTTTTGTGAGGTAAACGTTTTGTAAAATACTTACATGTATCAGATGAGCAAAATTGTTTTCCAGTATTGTGAAATTGTTGACTGCAGATGTGTTGTCCACTGTAAGTATATTCCTGACTGAAAACATTAACTAGGATCAAAGGTTCCTGTCAAAGTCCATGAGAAATGTACAGTATATGGGTAAAAAAAAAAATACCTGGCATAGGCAAACTTGGGGTAGTAATGCAAAAACTCTTACTCAATGAGTTAAAAAGGAGAAATGAAAACAGTGATTAATGAACATAAAACAATTTATTAAATGAATACTTGATTAATGACACAGATTTGATTGTTGTGGCAAAGAGAAAGGTCAGTTTGACGAGTGCAATGCAGTGAATTCCATACGAAATAAACACGGGTCATATTTGACCCACATATGAAAACTTGGGGTAGTGATGCAAAAACTTTTTAAAATAAAAAAATAAGTAATTAAAAAACAAAACTATGATGTTGGAACATTAAATACACTTTATTTAAGAAATTCCTGGAATATTAGATGGGGGATCAATACAGCAAAATAAAAACAAACAGAAAACAAGACAGGATTTAATTAGTAATTCAAATTGTCAGATTATCATTGATTGGAGCGCACTATTAAATTTGCTGATATGTTCAAGAGCTCGGTAGACGTAATGAGAGATAATGATAGATAGAGTGGCTTTTCAATGCTTCTAATCTAGCGCCTTGTATGTGTTTTAGTGAGTACCAGATTCTATAAAATTATACTTGAAAAAAAGAGTCCAACAATTTGGGAGTCCATTCTCAGAGTATACGGGGGATTATATTTGGCAATGATCAATATGTGATATGGATCATTTGAATAAAAAAAAAACATTTCTGTGTTCTGACTGATTTTCTTAACTCTAAGATGCATATGCCGGGCCAAAGTGACCCGACCTAATGTGCCATAGGGATGCGACTCTGTTCTTACACCTCTCCAGAGGATCTGGCCTATGGTCTGTCCTTAATGAAATGTAAACTATTATCATCAAGATAAACAATGCCTTATCAAAATAATAATCGTATGCTTTTATTGTGCAAATTACACATTTCCGATCATTGCATTTTAATTGCAGTAATTTTGGGGGGGAGACTGTTTCATTATGCAGTCCCTTACTCCACTGAGCTCCTAAAATAGGTCTCACACTGACACAGCAGGCAAATTAAGACTGTTCCTTGATGGGACAGAGAGGAGGGTCACCAGGGACCAGACTAGTGCTTCTATCAGTGGACCATCCAAAGCCTGTTAAACAGTTCCTCCCGAGACAAAGACCTTGTTCTACAACACAGACTCTCTCAATAAAATGTGTCCCGTCTCTGGAATGCCGCGTCGAGCAATTGTACTGAATTTATACATCTTTGCCTGCCTGCCTGCCTCCCTGTCTGTCTGTCTCTCTCTCGCTCCCTCTCTCCATCTCTTTATAGTGACAGCATTATTAACAGTGAGGTGTTAAGAGCAACACGGGGGTACGTTAATGTCAAACACACATGGTAGCTGTCAAGGCCATATGCTGCCATTTATTTTTTACAATGACAAAAAGTCAAAGCAGAGATGGAAACCTTGACAGCTTGGTATGACATGCCATCTCAGAATCCTGAGGCCTCTCTTGTTTGCCCTCTCTCCCTCTCGCTCTCTCTCTCTCTCCACATTTCTGTTTTGAAACATAGTAAAGGGATCAAAATGCACATTAACACAGATCATCTCAGTCAATCCCTCAGAGGTACACTCTGATGACATGACACCAGAACTTTGGCTTCACTGAAAACAGTCATGCGATTTGTGGCTATCTGTATGTGCGTTATCCAATTCTCCAGTGGTTCTTGGGATCGAGGTGATGTTCCAATCATCTTATGGGAACAGCTAATTCATTTTCAATTGATCACAGTTTGAGGGAATACCCTTTTGTTTAGGTTTGTCAGAGACCTGAGGGTAGTGAGGGCCAATGTGTACCTCTGTGATAAAACAACAGATATTTGAAGAATAAATGAATGTATAAACATCTACATTTTATTCTTGGTTCCATGTGCTTCCACCACCAGCCTCCCTCCATGCACAGCGAGCGCCCAGTATCAAGCCAAGCACACTCTAAAGCCTCACTTCACCACGGGCCCCAGTGGATAAAATAAAATACTGCACTTCTCGTTATTGACTGAGTGAAATGAAATAATCTATGATGCATGAACAAGTCCTAAATGAAATAATAATATCCTTAGCAGCGAAGAACGGATTGGAGGTACAGTAATTGAGCAGATTTATTTTGCGCCCGTGGAAAATAGGAGGGAGGGGACCGCCCCGGCTTGTCTTCTGAAAACAGCCCAGCTATTTTATTTAATCTCATATTGGGGGAATTATTGGCTGGTAATCCATTGTTAAACATCATTTAGAGTGATGGATGAAGAGTGTCAGGCTTTTCCCCACGTAATCAATTCATATCTCATTACCACATATTATTTATGATTCTCATAACGTCCCCCGCGGGTGCTCAGCTGGGGAAGGGGCTGCAGATTGGAGGCCTCAGCTGTTGCTGAAATGAAGTCTGACATATTGTAGCTTATGACTTAATAACTGCATATATAAAAATGCTTTTGCTGGTGCTATTGATTTGTTTCAGCCCATTCCAGAAATGAATGGAGAAGGGGGAGCTTTAATGGAACGTACTGAACTCCCCTTATACACACAAGGGGAATAACTCAGGCCATGGGGGATAAAGAAAAATAGCCTGCCTATATCCAGGGGGAAAATAAGTAACTCATATTCAAACTCTAAATAGTTTACTGAATTACTAAATAGGTGTAAAATTGATTTAAACAGTAGTCTGTAGAGGGGAACTCATTGGTTGCATTGCCAAATCTCAGTGAAGAAAGAATCCCAGTAAGGTAACTCCAGTTTGACCTATAGCCAAATTAATTTTCACCCTCTGAATAAAAACTAAAAGGCTCAGGAAGCAACGGAGCCAGTGGTGGAAGATAATGTCTAATGAGTAATTGTGTAAAATGGTATCAACGGGTGCTTCAGTTAAACTCACCTGCCTTCTCTTTTTAATCTGTATTCTTTATTCAGGTGAGCCGTCCTCTTGCTTCTGAACATCCAATAATAACCAATAAGGTGGAATGAGTCATAAGCAATGTTCAGGAGAGGCCGTCTTATCAGATTCAGCACGTATCAGCACGATTCTGCACGTATCACCCTCTTAAGAGCCTTGCGGTCCACGTCGGTGGAGTTGCCGTACCAGGTTGTGATGCAGCCCGACAGTATGCTCTCGATGGTGCTCCTGTAGAGGGCCCTCGGGGACAGGCCAAATTTCTTCAGCATTCTGAGGTTGAAGAGTCGCTGTCGTGCCTTCGTCACTACGGTGTCCGTGTGGTTAGACCATTTCAGCTTCTCTGAGTTGTGTACGACAAGGAATTTAAAGTTACTGATTGTCTCCACGGCGGCACCGTTGATGAGGATGGGGGCGTGTCCAGCCTGGTTCCTCCTGAAGTCCACAATCAGTTGATGTTGAGGGAGAGGTTGTTTACCTGGCATCAAATCGTCAGAGTGCCTACCTCCTTCATGTAGGCTGTCTCGCCATTGTTGGTAATCAGGCCTACTACTGTCGTGTCGTCAGCGAACTTGATGATGGAGTTGGAACTGTGTGAGGCCACGCAGTCGCGGGTATACAGGAAATACCTACCTTCACCACCTGGGAGTGGTCAGTCAGGAAGTCCAGGATCCAGTAGCATAGGGAGGAGTTCAGACCCAGGGCTGTGAGCTTTGTGATTGGCCTAGAGGGCACTATGGTATCGAAGGCTGAGCTGTAGCCGATGAACAGCATCCTCACATATCCATTACCTTTGTCCAGGTGGGTAAGCGCCATGTGCATTGCAATGGCAATTGCATCGTCCGTGGATCGGTCAGGGAGGTAGGCAAATTGGAGAGGGTCGTGTATGTCAGGGAGGGATGAGGTGATTTGACTAGCCCCTCGAGGCACTTCATGATGACAGAAGTGAGTTCTACTGGTCGGTTGTCATTCAGTTCAGTTACTTTCCCTTTCTTGGGCACAGGGATGATAGTGGACATCTTGAAGCAGGTGGGTATAGCGGCCGGAACTCGGGAGAGATTGAAAATGTCAGAGAACAAAACAGCCAGTTGGTCTGCACATGCTCTGAGGGCAATGCTAGGGATGCCGTCTGGGCCGGCAGCCTTGCGAGGGTTAACACGTTTGAATGTCTTTTACATCCCTCCTCAGTGGAGACTGTGTGTATGTAGCCCACGCTGTCATCGGGGGCTCTCCTCGGCAGCTCAGGGTCATTGCGCTCAAATCTTGAAAATAAGGTGTTTAGCTTGTCCGGTAGGGTGGCGTTGTTGAATGTGATGTGGTTGGCTTTCTTTTTGTAATCGGTGATTGTTTGGAACCCCTGCCATATACGCTGTGTGTCCAACCTACTGAGTTGCTCCTCCATTTTGCCCCTATACTTGTGTTTAACCAAACTATTGTTCCCGGTCACCTTGCCCTGTTTATAATCAGAATCTCTCTCTTTCATTTTTCCTACAAGGCTGCTATTAATCCACGTTTTTTGATTCGGGTACATTTTGATAGATACTATCGGTATCACGTGATCTATACATTTTTTGATGAATCCAGTGACTGAGTCAATGTATTCATTGATGTTATCGCCAGAAGAAATTAAGAACTTATTTGCCTGTAAAATACCCATCATCTGCCGTGGTGGGAGAGGAGACGGGAGCCCAGATGGGAGAGGACGGCTGTGATCGATATCCTTGTCTAGGGCCTGGTGGAAAGGCAGCTCTCAGGCTGTGCAGCGAGCCAGCGAGCACAGAAAAGGAAAAGTGTCATTTTGCGATCTTTATCCAGTAATCTTGCTGACACCGGCTCTGTGATATATGTATCGGCTGGTCTGGTCTAGTCTGCTCCGGGGCCCTTTGAGTCTCTCTCAGTCACAGAGCGTATCATCTCTACTGTGCGCTGGCCTGTGTGCGGGTTATACTTACACACACAGGCTATATGGAAGCCGTTACTGCGGAGAGCTGAGCTATGAGGAGAGTCATCCGAAATGAAAACGTAATGGACAAGAAAGGAGAATGTGGCGGTTGTGTGCAGTTATCCAGAAGGAAGCCCATATCACTTCACAGATAGATAAACGATCACTTCCAGAGGTCACAACAGATCGACAGGAAAATTATGATAGGGCATTTGGTAAAGAGATATGATGACTTAAATAGCTGTGTCTCGGATGAATTAGCTTTGATGTGGAGCTTGTTTTGAGAGTGTAGGCTAATATTGAATTATCACTGAATATGATACTGTGTGAGAATGCACTATGACCGAACTCTGTCTCTTAATTACTGCATTAATTTGTTATAATTAACTTAGAAATGAATGATCTACTGTATGCATGGTCTATGTGTTCAAACTTTTGTTTGCCACTGAGCCTGTATGCAGGCTTTTTGCAAAAAAAAATGAATTAGCGCACGCCATTGGATTTCAACAACCCAGATAAAAATAAGTGGATTTAGCCAATCTTTTCTTTCCAAGTATTTTCCTGTGAAGGAGTCATTAAATACAGACTGTCGTTCTTTTTTTAATATCCAGAAAAGTTTTGAAGCAGACAATTTGGAGGTTGAGACATAAGCCGCTCTAGATTTTCAATTTTTCTGCCTGTGGTTTCTTATAGGGACATTTACTGGACGCTGATGAAGTGGCTTCAATAAAAGAAAATAATTTATATTGACGTCACAGTAAAATGCTTTCATTTCAACCTTGTATCACCTCTAAACATATAGGCTATATGGAAAAGTGTCATTGTACCAAGATACAGTGCATTCGGGAAAGTATTCAGACCCCTTGACTTTTTCCACATGTTGTTGCGTTACAGCCTTATTCTAAAATGGATAAAATAATTTTTTCCCTCATCAATCTACACACAATATCCCATAATGACAAAGCAAAAAATATCCTATTTACATAAGTATTCAGACCCTTTCTCAGTACTTTGTTGAAGCACCTTTGGCAGCGATTACAGCATCGAGTCTTCTTGGGTATCACGCTACAAGCTTGGCACACCTGTATTTGGGAGTTTCTCCCATTCTTCTCTGCAGATCCTCTCAAGCTCTGTCAGGTTGAGTGGGGAGCATCACTGCACAGCTATTTTCAGGTCTCTCCAGAGATGATCGATCGGGTTCAAGTTTGGGCTCTGGCTGGGCCACTCAAGGACATTCAGACACTGTCCCGATGCCACTCCTGCGTTGTCTTGGATGTGTGCTTAGGGTCGTTGTCCTGTTGGAAGGCGAACCTTCACCCCAGTCTGAGGTCCTGAGCACTCTAGAGCAGGTTTTTATCAAGGATCTCTCTGTACTTTTCTCAGCTCATGTTTCCCTCGATCCTGACTAGTCTCCCAGTCCCTGATGCTGAAAAACATCCCCACAGCATGATGCTTCCACCACCATGCGTCACCGTAGGGATGGTGCCTGGTTTCCTCCAGACGTGACGCTGGGCATTCAGTCCAAAGAGTTCAAACCTGGTTTCTTCAGACCAGAGAATCTTGTTTTTCATGGTCTCAGAGTCCTTTAGGTGCCTTTTCGCAAACACCAAGCAGGCTGTTGGTTCTCCTATGGGGTCTTTTACTGAAGAGTGGCTTCCGTCTGGCCACTCTACCATAAAGACCTGACAGGTGGAGTACTGCAGATATGGTTGTCCTTCTGGAAGGTTCTCCCACCTCCACAGAGGAACTCTGGAGCTCTGTCAGAGTGAACATAGGGTTCTTGGTCACCTCCCTGACCAAGGCCCTTCTCCCCTGATGGCTCAGTTTGGCCGGGCGGCCAGCTCTAGGAAGAGTCTTGGTGGTTCCAAACTTCTTCATTTAAGAATGATGGAGGCCACTGTGTTCTTGGGGACCTTCAATGCTGCAGAATTGTTTTTGCACCCTTTCCCAGATCTGTGCCTCAAAACAATCCTGTCTCTGAGCTCTACGGACAATTCCTTCGACCTCATGGCTTGGTTTTTGCTCTGACATGCACTGTCAACTGTGAATTATATAGAAAGGTGTGTGCCTTTCCAAATGATGTCCAATCAATTGAATTTTCCACAGGTGGACTCTCATCAAGTTGTAGAAACATCTGAAGGATCAATGGAAACAAGATGCACCTGAGCTCAATTTTGAGTCTAATATCAAAGGGTCTGAATACTAATGTTAATATGGTTTTTCAGTTTTTTACATTTGCAGAAATTTATAAAACCTGTTTTTTCTTTGTCTTTATGGGGTATAAGTGTGTAGAAAGATGAGGAAAATATTTAATTTAATCCATTTTAGAATAAGGCTGTAACGTAATATAATGTGGAAAAAGGGAAGGGGTCTGAATACTTTCTGAATGCACTGTATATGGTTCCGTTTTGCAAAGATCTCTGTAAGTCAAATACTAGTGTTCTTATCTTTGATGTCAGGTCTAACTTAATTAGATATATAGTCAGTTAACACTAAGAATCAAGTTGTGATAAAGACATATTAAATAAAACAATACCTATACCAATGGACATTTGACATTTGATTTTACGACTAAGTTATTGTTCATTGTGTGCAGACATTTCACTAAAACCGCAATTCCTCAAGGTTTCATGTTGTACTTTACTTTCTAACTGCAGCCAATTAATTCACCTAGCGGAGCAAGCTTTGAACAGTATCTAACTTACTGCTCGGGGGTTTACTTATACAAAGCTGCCACCTACTGGGCTGCAATGATGGTAGAAAAAAAGAAAAGAAAGCTGAACCAAATATGTACATACATACTGACATACAGTATTTTTCGACTGGATAATCTTTACTGTTCTGTTTACTAGTCCATTTGTCTGCCACTAAACGGTGACCCTAAGAGGCAAACCATTCTCTACAGGCCTAAAGTAGGCAGCTGATAACCTACAGTGCCATGAATGAAACTACCGCACTAAAACCATTCAACTTAACATTTTCAGCCATCTCAAAACTGTACATCCACAAACTGAAAATCTGCGAGTGAAATTCATCAGGTTGATCCCATAAGGTAGAAATCACAATCTAATGATAGAGCTTACTTGTAGATGTCAACCTACTGCCTTAAGAAAAAACGATTTGCTCTTCTGGCTGCAGACCTAGGTCTCAGAGAGTTCTGTACAGAGAAAACAGACATAGTGTATGTATGAGGGCATTGTTGCCTTTACCAGGGTGTATAGCGATGGAGAGGCATCTGCTAAGTTATTCATAAAGGGCCATTACACCTTATGCATTTTTAATTGGCCAGACAGAGCCTTTTTGTCACAATATGGGGGGGTTGTAATGAATATTTACTGCCTGTTATTATTAATGACCGAAGCGATTAATAAGCAGGGAAGAAGGCACATCAAAGTAATTCAATTCCACCATATTGTTCATTTTCTGGTGAGTCGTATTATAAATGGCCCTTAAGATTTGATTATCGTAAAGTTGGGTGCCGTTTTATGCGTTTCCATCCCATATGCAATGTTAATATCTGTGTGATCGCTCAGCATACTGTAGGCATCCAGCGGTTCCACATCTGGCCTAATGAATAATAACAGAAGCAAGTAAAACTGAATAGGCTTCCACTTCAATTGTGATTTTTCTCTAATTGTGACTGTCAGTTTCCCTGAATCTCAGTGTGATTGTTTTTATGTGGATCCTTGCCTACGTTTCAACACGTATTTTGGAAAATTGTACATTTACATCAACGACTTTTAATTTTGTCAGGAAATAAAAAGAGGCAAATGGTCTCTAATATTTCACAAATTCTTGACATTTTTATTCCATTTAAACAGTGTATAATGCTGAGGAGTACAATTTGGGACTACATTACAGTAATGAAAAAAGCTCCCCACATTCTATGAAAAAAAGTTACTATATAGAACCAAAAGAGTTCTTCAGCTGTCCCCATAGGAAGAACCCTTTGAAGAACCCTTGTTGGTTCCAGGTAGAACCATTTTGGACTCCATGTAAAACCCTCTGTGGAAAGGGTTTTACATGGTACCCAAAACGGTTCTCCTTGGAACCAAAAGGGTTCTACCTGGAAACAAAAAGGATTTTAACTGGAACCAAAAAAGGTTATCCTATGGGGACAACCAAAGTAATCTTTTGCAAAAAATAAATGAATACAAGTGTATGATGTATAGCAATAGCAGGATGCAGGGGTAGATTGCTGGTACATACAATAACAATTACTGAGTTCTCTCTCGTCTCTGTTTCGTTCTTGCATTTCTTTAATTACATGTATTGCTGTGTTGTTGTTAGATAAGTGATACTCTACAGTATCATGTCTGAACAGGACTGGAAATGTTAACTGTCCCATCCTTACTAAAAAACGTTGATACCACTCCTCTTAAACATTATGAGGATTCTTATTAATCCAGTCAAAAGATATGTAGTTACTTAAAAAAAATTGAATTATGATACAGTCTTTGGTGATCAATTGTCTAATGGATATCTCCTTTTCTACAGAACACCTGTCTCCTATCTCCTCCTTATCTGTCAAAGCACAGACTCTTGAATTACCTATCCATACAATGTCATCCATTTGTCCCCCAAGTTGGTGTAACCTGACCTTGAAATCAGAGCCAGCAAAAAATAAATAACTTAAAGCCTAATCAAAAATGCTGCTCTCCTTTGGATGGGTGTCACACAGGAGGGATGATCTCTCCTGATTTGATTTTGCTTCCAAACCACATGATGCATTCAGACAATTAAAATTTCAACAAGTCATTCGCTGATAGCCCTGTGAGTGAGTACTGCCGGGCCGCGGGTCTGGGTTTAGGGTTTCTTGTGGTTTTTCCGACACTTCGAGACAGGTTATTTGTTTTGGCTTTTTGCCATGTCCGCAAGAAAGCCATGTTTGTCTGAGTGTGCGTCTGCATCCAGAGGTTGCAAGGTCACACAGGCTCAAAGACAACGCACTTCCAACAAATGAAGAGTCAAATGGCTCTCTATTTAATGCTCCTTCCTTAAGAGTCACAAAGATTAGGGAGTGTTATATAGCAAACTGATGTATTTGCTGTTGTATGGACACATATATGACATTGGAATTTCCTGTTGTTTATGACATTGACATTACACCAGTGGTTCGCAAACTTTTTATACTCCCGTACCCCTTCAAAACATTCTTTATTTGTTCATCAAAAATGGTGAATAACTCACCACAGGTTAATGAGAAGGGTATGCTTGAATGGATGCACATAACTTTGCAATGTTGGGTTGCATTGGAGAGAGTCTAAGTCTTAAATCATTTCCCACACACAGTCTGTGCCTGTATTTAGTTTTCATGCTAGTGAGGGCAGAGAATCCAGTCTCACATGGGTACGTGGTTGCAAAGGGCATCAGTGTCTTAACAGCGCGATTTGCCAAGGCAAGAATCTCTGGGCGCAGCCCTATCCAGAAATCTGGCAGTGGCTTCTGATTAAATACAATTTTCACAAAATCGCTTTTTGCAATTTCGATGAGGCTTGTTCAGAAATCGGTAAGTGGACTGTTGCCTTGCTTTAACAAGAATGTAAGCTTTCTGCCAGTATCAGATTTGTCTATGTCCTGGGAAATGTTCTTGTTACTTACAACCTCATGCTAATCGCATTAGCCTACGTTAGCTCAAGCATCCCGCAGGGGACCCACCCATCCTGAAGAAGTTTTAACAAAGTTAACCATTTTCACTGTGGTGTCCAAAACGTCTTTCAATCTGTCAGGCATTCCCTTGGCAGCAAGAGCCTCTCGGTGGATGCTGCAGTGTACCCAAGTGGCGTCGGGAGCAACTGCTTGCACGCGCGTTACCACTCCACTATGTCTCCCTGTCATGGCTTTTGCACCATCAGTACAGATACCAACACATCTTGACCACGTCCATTTGATGTCACAAAGTTGTCCAGTACTTTAAAAATATCCTCTCCTGTTGTCCTGGTTTCCAGTGGTTTGCAGAAGAGGATGTCTTCCTTAATTGACCGCCCATAAACATAACGGACATATACCAGGAGCTGTGCCAGGCCCGCCACGTCTGTTGACTCATCCAGCTGTAATGCATATAATTCACTGGCTTGCATGTGAAGCAGTAATTGTTTCAAAACATCTCCTGCCATGTCACTGATGCTTCGTGGAACAGTGTTGTTTGATGAAGGCATTGTCTGTGTAGTTTTTTGGGCCTTTTCCCCCAGTATTGTCCCAGCCATATCCGCAGCAGCAGGAAGAATTCCTCCACAATAGTATGGGGCTTGCCTGTCCTAGCCACTTGGTAGCTCATCATGTAAGATGCTTCTAGCCCCTTCTTATTGATGGTATCTGTTGCTTTTTTACTGTCTTACTACTCGAAAGTCGTCTTTATTCTCGCCCAAAAAACTCCTGTGGCTTATTTTTCGAATTGCCATGTTTTGTTTCTAAATGTCTGCGCAAGAGTGAAAGTTTCCCGCGAGAAAGTAACGGTTAATGTGATTGGATGTTAATTATTTGACTAGGCTACCTGTATTTGACATTGTGTTGTTATTTCGCTGAACACCAGATGTTTTGATTTGATTTTTGGCAGTGAAACGAAAAAAAACTCACCTAAATGTATAGCCACGTTGGAAAATATAAATGTATTGTTTGAAAATGTGAAAAAAAAAAAATAATAATAATAATCTTACATGCTGACCAGACCGGACACATCGCGTGCGCAAGCATCGCAAAATAAATGTAGAAATCCATGTTATTCAATTATTTCACCCACACTGCTCGCGCACGCCAACGAGCGTCTGCGTTGCCAAGGGTTAAAATAGAAGTCATTCCTATTTCTGACGCAGATCGCGCTGAAAGTCCTGCCTCTCACATCTCCTCATTGGTTTATAGAAGCAGGTACCCACGTGCCATCTCCTCATTGGTTATACCCACAGGGGTGATTGAAAGACTAACTGTTTTGCCGGTGGTCGTGGTAATACTATGAAAGTTTAGATGCGATCACCATATAAATTCAAAGATGAAAAAGCCTGGAAGGAGGAGAGATGACTAGAAACGATTCGGTTGGCCGTTTTAAGTGTGGATTAATTGTCGGAGTAGAGGACCTTGTGCATATCAGGTAAAATAACAACTCAATGTTTATATCCCAGGACAAATTAGCTAGCAACAGCAAGCTAGCTAAATAGGACACATTAGCTAGCAAGTGCAAGCTAACTAGATAAATTGCCATACATGTTTAATGCTTTTCGACCTGTCCCCAAATGAATGACATTGGTTCAGAGTTTGTTTTGATATTTGAACCTACGTGTCGTGATTGCCTTTGGTGTGGGGGGACAAAATACATTTATGCACTATAGCGCACGCTATAGTCCGGTTTGGGTTCCGTGTTAGAATCTTAAATAAATCTTCAATAATCTTTAGTACATTTTTTTATATATTTTTTTATATGAATCACATTTTTATTTGGCGTACCCCCGACGGCATTTTGCGTACCCCTGGGGGTACACGTACCCCCGTTTGGGAATACCTGCATTGGACAATACCCACTGTGCAAAAACTGGTTGAATCAACGTTGTTTCCACGTCATTTCAACAAAAACATTCAATGTGATGACGTTGAATCAACATGGAAAACTGATTGGATTTGAAAAAGTCATCAACTTCAGGAAATGTAGTAATTTATTCGCCCAACTTTTAACCTAAATTACATCCAATGACATGGTAAATGTTTTTGTTGATTTCACGTTGAATTCAGGTTAGCTGACAACTCAACCAAATGTAAATCCAAACTAGACGTTGAACTGACGTCTGTGGCCAGTGGGTATTGAGTAGGTTTGTGGTTGTCAGAATCACAACAGGAGATCTGTGGCATTTGGCAGTCAGTACTGGACCATTATACAGTATTTGTGGTGCAAATGGAGAGAGCACATTGAAGACACTATAAGCTTGAGGAAATGTGTGATGTGTATGCAGTCTATGAACACTAGCACAGACATCTGCATCATGGACACCCCAGACTGGGGTGCCATGGCATTCACACAACAGTTGTCGCTCTTACATTAGCTTTTAGATAAATCAATGTCTTTCAAGGAGAAGAGTAAATGCTCTCGTCTAGAAATTAAGGAACCCTGTTGTGACATGCGCCCGAGCATGAGGCCTGGTGAGCACACAGAGGCAGTGCTATAGAAGAGTGTCAGACAGTTCATGGTTAATGAATGGCTGAGACATGAAGTGACTTTGGCTTCTAAGTGTTTGTGTGAGGGAGAGCAGTGTAGCGTGAACCTGTGGAGATGAAAATGAAAATTGGAAGTGATTAAGATGAAACCATCAACCATAATCTGTCGCTACAAAACATTGAAACAGCACTGCTGGGAGGCCTGGTAGCGGATGAAGGGGATGGGGAAGGGGAAGGGGCATGGAGGACAGATATAGTGTGCAACAGTGCATGACTCCCATTCGCCAGAGGGAGCGGACCAGGATAAGACTGA
The DNA here is from genome assembly GCF_016432855.1 of Salvelinus namaycush. Classification (NCBI taxonomy): domain Eukaryota; kingdom Metazoa; phylum Chordata; class Actinopteri; order Salmoniformes; family Salmonidae; genus Salvelinus; species Salvelinus namaycush. Next base: position 684,772 of record NC_052343.1, on the reverse strand, counting down.
CAGCTCTGATGATGTCATCAAAAGTGGCCCTGGCAGGGTGTGCTTGAGAAAGATGCCCAGCCAGCAGGGGCTGGCGATTTAGGGGGCAGCCAAGCGTGGCAGCTCCATTAAGGGCAGTGCATAATTCTAAGCAGCATGGGTAAGGGGCAAATTTAGAGTAAAAAAGCACAGAGTAAAGAGTATAGCTTAGCCATAAATAATGAAACACAGATGACATTCTTTACCTTCTGGCTGGCTACGTGGCATATTTGTTTTTCTTTTACCCCTTTTGTGTTTTTCTTCATCGGATTTTAACCAAAGCATTTAGAAAATTGAAAGAACACTATCCAAAAACAAGTCAACAAGAAATGACTAAGTGAAAGCCCTCCTCGAGGTATTAAGGATTAAATGGCTTTCTTTGTGGAGAAAGCAGGAACCCTTAATGGTGAAACAGCCATGTCCCGTTTGCGATATTACAACAACAAAGAAATGACTGCAAACAAAAATCAATTTTTTCCCCCTCGGACATCATTGCATGCGCGATAGAACAGCATATGTAATGCAAATGTTTTTACCTTGATGTGCGCTTCTCCCCCAGCACTCCCCCCCCCCTCTGCTTGTCAACAATGTCACACCCTGATCTGTTTCACCTGTCTTGTGCTTGCCTCCATCCCCCTCCAGGTGTCACCCATTTCCCCCATTATTCCCCTGGGTATTTATACCTGTGTTTTCTGTTTGTCTGTTCCCAGTTCGTCTTGTCTCGTCAAGCTTACCAGCGGTTTTTCCCCTTACTCCTGTTTCTCGTTTGTTCCTGTTTTCTACTCCCGGTTTTCGACCATTCTGCCTGAGCCTACCTACCGTTCTGTACCTCTTGACACTGCCCTGAATTACTGACCCCTGCCTGCCTGCCCTGAGCCTGCCTGCCGCTCTGTACCCTACGGACTCTGCCCTGGATTACTGACCTCTGCCTACCCTTGACCTGTCATTTGCCTGCCCCCTGTTTTGTAAGTAAACATTTGTTATTTCGAACTGTCTGCATCTGGGTCTTATCCTGAGGTCTGATAAACAAAATAAAAAACAATAACAACGGCTGTGGGGCGGACAGTGGCGCAGTTGCCCCCTACTTCGGATTCCATCTTTAAAGGACTTTCCTTATGAGTATCAGTTTTCTTTCACTTTTGAAGCTGAAGATGCAACAGAAGACTCTTTTAACCTATCAATCCCAGGCCTTTGGAATGACACCTCATTTCCCCTTCCTTAATGTTTTAACTACTTACTCACGCCACAGCATACAAGTGTTTCCACTCTAAATAATTAATTGATAGAATGTATTTGAATTACTTTTTAACATACTTGTTTTGCATGGACCCCTAAAAGGTCATTTGAACCGGCTTTTTCAAAATGATGTTAGCTGATTATGGGATGACTATGCAACCATTGTTTGATAGTTAAGTTTGATGTTTCAAGCATCTGGGAGCCTCCAATAGGTGTTCTATATAAGACGTGTTAATTTTAGGGGTATACATTATAACGGCCCTAAAAATTTAAAATATATTTTCTTGAGAAAAGCATATTTGTTCAGTATAAAGTAATTTTTTTTTTATATATATATATATATATATAGACCAGAAGTGCTTATATTGCCTTCACCATAAATTAACAGTCATCATAGAATACTGAATACAGTTTCATAATGGTAACTAGAGTATTATGAGGAAGGTGACTGGGTCTCCTTCACAGGAGCATGTATAAGTTCCACAAACCTGCCACCAAGTGGATAGAGCTTGAAATTACAGAGAGCAGACAATGTTTGTAAAATAATGGAAGTATTCTTCTAGTATTTACTGGAAATTAATGTCTCTCTCTGTCCCAAAAATGTTATTGATTGCTGTATTCTGATGGTCTTTACAAACAATTTTGGGGGGGGGGTTGTGATTTGCAATTTGCTGAAAATATTGATCATGACTCTCACCAGAGAATCAATTATTGATTTCATCCATTTAAGGAGGGCAAATATGTACGTGTCTTTATATTTTAATTGGAAGTCACTGAAGAGGGAAAATTGCTTATTGGAGATATCCAATGCTTTGTACCTGAGTAGGATTGGTGCAATTACACGAGTAACAACATATTGTTACAGAGCACTTTAGTGAGTGCATCGTTTTTGTAATTACAAAAGAGGATTCGGGACAGTTCCTTATACAGTTTTACTTCATAGGCATAAGTGGCACAGCATATGCTGAAGGCTGTGTACAGATGTGAGGCGGCAGGTAGCCTAGTGGTTAGAGCGGTGGACTAGTAACCGAAAGGTTGCAAGAATGAATCACCGAGCTGACAAGGTAAAAATCTGTCGTTCTGCCCCTGAACAAGGCAGTTAACCCACTGTTCCTAGGCCGTCATTGAAAATAAGAATTTTTTCTTAACTGATATGCATAGTAAAATAAATGTAATGCCCCAGTATCAGAATATTTCCTTGCTCAACTTAATGTTAGATGGTTCTTCATCCTGAAAGTAGTCTATGGGCCAGGAAAAACTGTAATTGAGGCAGAACCAACACAAAGTTAGATTTTTTTTAAAGAAAAAAAACTGTTTATAGTAAGGAGAGTAGAGTTAATTTTGTCCCCGCAAAAAGTTGAGCCTTGCTTTGGGGAGGGTTGTGTCTTTATTGATTTTTTTCCCCCCTGGTTTACATTTGCTCTTTTGCAGATTTTAGTATACAATTTCTTCCATCCTAGTCACAATGTCCTAATCTGCTTGCATGCGCCTCCCCTATATCAAGGTGATTTGGTACTACACTAAGCTTTTCTACATGTTAACTTTTACTATACAACAGGTCAATAATATCAGTCTACCAGTCTGTCTTTCCTGCCCGCGTCTTTTTCCCCAACACAGTTAAGCCAAAACCACGTCCCATTCCTCAGAGGGCCGTTCTACTACGCTCCCATTGGCTAGCTAACATTGTCTCAATCACAGGAGATCAGTGCAGAAACAGTGACCTTCCAAGGATGGAAAGTGTAATTTAACAATTAGCTGCCTACTGTAATGCAGGCCTATTATTTTCATGTTTGGTAACATTTGCCCATCTTTCTGGGTAAGTCTCTAAAACCTCTCCACACCTGGATTGTGCAGCATTTGCCCATTTATTATTTTTTAAATTCTTCAAGCTCTGTCAAATTGGTTGTTGATCATTGCTAGACAACCATTTGCAGCTATTGCCTTAGATTTTCAAGCAGATTTTAGTCAAAACTCAGCCAGTCAGGAACATTCACTGTCTTCTTGCTAAGCAGCTCCAGTGTAGATTTGGCCTTGTGTTTTAGTTCATTGTCCTGCTGAAAGGTGAATTCATCTCCCAGTGTCTGGTGGAAAGCAGACTGAACCAGGTTTTCCTCTGGGAATTTGCATGTGCTTAGTCCCTCCCATTTATTTTTTATCCTGAAACTCCCCAGACTGTAAACGATTACAACAAGCACACCAATAACATGATGCAGCCACCACTATGCTTGAAAATATGGAGCGTGCTACTCAGTAATGTGTTGTACTGGATTTACACCAAACATTACACTCCGGGCCAAAAAGTGAATTGCATTGCCACATTGTTTTGCAGTATTACTTTAGTGCCTTGTTCCAAACGGGATGGATGTTTTGGAATACTTTCATTATGTACAGGTTTCCTCCTTTTTACTGTCAATTAGATTAGTATTGTTAAGTAACAGGTTGAACCTGTGTGAAATGCACTGCTCGACTGAGGGACCTTACAGATAATTGTATGTGTGGGGTACAGAGATGAGGTAGTCATTAATAAATCATGTTAAACACTATTGTACACAGAGTGAATCTATACAAGTTATTAAGTGACTTGATAAACACATTTTTACTCATGTACTTATTTAGGCTTTCCATAACAAAGGGGTGAATACTTATTGAGTCAAGACACTTTCTAAAAACACAATTCCACTTTGACATTATGGGGTATTGTGTGTAGGCCAGTGAAGAAAAAAATTGTAACTTAATACGGTTTAAATTCAGGCTGGGACACGAAAAAGACAATACTTTCTGAAGGCACTGTATGTAATTGTATTTGTATTTATATAAAAAATAATAAGGACCACAATGGAAATAAGTCCACAATTGTTTAGTTTTTTTTAACTGACAAATAAAATTAACAACCAATCAATCCAAACTGTGCAGCGGCCATTTGATGAATCTGTAAAAAAAAATAAAAAAAACACCAAAAAGTGTAATGACATTCAGAGATTGTCAAGCCAAGCCGTTGCTATTGGGTAGGACTACGAGGTAGGGAGGAATGTATTTTTTGTTTGTCGAGATTGACAGTCTATTTACTGTGGTGTTGAAAACGCAAACCATGATATTGAACCACCCAAAATTGGTATGCTTTGCTTATTGGTTGTGTGGTGCATTGGCGTGGAAAATGTTTGACTATAATTCAAAATATGAAATAAGCCCCCCCGGTATTGTTATTTGTGGTCGTTTTTACGGTACAAAGGGAGGGTCATATGAAAATATTTTATGTTGGGGAAGGGGGGTGCTTTTTTATGGCACCTTGAGTTGCACCAACTCTCGCTTAGGGCCTCCAAAAGGCTAGAGTCGGCCCTGAAGACAGATGTGATTATTATTATTTTTTTTGTGCCATAAACATCCTATTTAGAAATGTCCTTTTATTTGATTCAAAACCAAGCATAGCCTTCCACTGGGCAGACCTCATTTCAACGTCGATTTTTGATTTACATTTGGTTGATGTCAACTAACATGAATTAAACGTGAAATCCACAAAACATTTCACCATGTAATTTGTATTTAGGTTATAAGCTGGGTGAAAAAAAAATGACGAAGTTCCCTGTCGTTGATTACTTTTCACATCGAATCAGTTTCCTACGTTGATTCAACGTCATCAGATTGACTTTTTCAACGTTAATGCAATCAGTTTTACTTGGTGAGGTGCGATGCGTAAAGGCCATACTCGTTGAAGCCAATTACAAAGTTAACTGTCATGTTGAGCAAACCCTGGATGTTATCTTTTTTTACTGTTGCAATCACTTGTTACTGTAGCCACTGCTATTTAATCAACTGTAGTATCAATCCACAATGGACTAGGATGAGAATACTGTGTGCCAGCCGAATTGGAGTTGATGGCAACGCAAACACAGTCAATAACCTACAGAACGAGACAAACACATGTAGTATTAAGCCATAGAACGTCTTGAGTGGACAAGCCATCATAACTGCAACTTGTTTACTCATCAAAACCCAGCCCTTTCACACTATACCCAGCTATTGCACTCATAATAACTCCTATGAAAATAGCTCAAATTATATCTGACCCCCCCAGACCTTTAGAGCAGTTGAGGCTCCTCAAAGGAGGAAGGGGAGGACCATCCTCAGTGAATTTCATAAAAACCATAGTGAAACTTTATTAAAGTTATAATTTTTAGATCAAACTATACTAAATGTATTTATGTCACCAAATAACTGTTTAAAATAACACTTTTGCAATAAAGGTCTACAGTAGCCTCAACAGCATAATGGGGTAGCCGGAGGACAGCTATTTTCCGTCCTCCTCTGACTTTAATATAAAACCTAGGAGGCTCATGGTTCTCACCCCCGTCCATAGACTTACACAGTAATTATGACAACTTCCAGGTTGGAAGACCTGGAAGCATAAGCTACAGCTAGCTAGCACTGCAGTGCATAAAATGTGGTGAGTAGTTGACTCAAAGAGAGAAAGAAAATAGCTGCTCTGTTTTGAACAAATTCATATCTTCAAAAAAAGGAGACGCAGCAGAGCTATTTTTAGTTGTATTTTTTTTTCTTCGTCTCAGTTTACCTTTCACTTGCTTAGCTAATGCAGCTAATTTAGCCTACTCAACAACTTGACTCAAACAGAGAGGAAACAGCTAAGGCTATCCAACACTGCAACTTTTCCAAGTCAAGGTAAGCTTCCCATTTGATTCATTTATTACCACCGGAGCCCACCAGTGTAACTGCTTGCTGTACACTGTACTGTGTGATTGGATTGTGGGTTTGCTAAAGCATTAATTCTAATTTGTTGACAATGACATTAGCGACTATGGTGACAACGATATAGGCTCTGTAGTGGTTATTAGTTATGGTAGGAAGGTTTGGCTTGAAGAGGTTTTTGTGCCTGGTCACAGACAGCTGTGTCCACAAGTTTAAAGGGGAAAAGGTGAGAGGAGCAGAGTGTGTCGCTGCGAGAAGGAATTATACAATGGGCAAGGTGATGATGCTGTATGTGGCTGCAATGAAAGTGAACGGTGTGTGTGGGTGATCAGGGGTGTATTCATTCTGCCGTTTCCGTTGCAAAATGTTTCTTAAACGGACATTAATAGCGGGCTGGCACAGTTGAGAGCTTTCTTTGACATTGATTGGTTTCATACAACTGCTCTCAACACGGCAGACTTTCTTGTTGGTTTTGTGTCAAATTTAGGCATACCTGTGACCTCTTCTGTGTTAAAGAAACCACAAAGTTTATTGCACTATAAAGACAATTCCCACACCTGTGCAGCACGGAAGTTAATGTTTGAAGCAGTGAATATGATAACTCGCTTTTTACTAAAGGAATCACGAAGAGTCTCCTCATCCCTAAAATAAACAATGAGATATGTTTGCGATATTACTGTGCAACGTAGACGTTCTAGTTTTCTTCCGAGATTGCAAAACAATGTGTATGTTGATGTAGTGCCCCATCAGTTATGAATGTTTCAACCTCTGTTGCGAAGTCGTGTATTTACCGTCAGTTGCTGGTTTCAAAGAGCACCAAAAACTACACTAACCTGTTCTAATGCGTCCACCTGCAAATCCGAGGCCATGATTGTGTTTCCATTGTGGGTGTGTTAACGACGCAACCTTCATTTGCATGAAATTAAAATATATGAATATGCATGACCATTTCTCGGAACAGTGGAAGAACTGCTGACGCACTGCATGAAATAGACGTGCTTCACTCGTACGGTGCCAAAGAGCATTAGAGGCTGCCGAACTATTGTCAAAAGTCTGACGAGCTGCACTGCATGGTTTTAGACGGCACTTTAACCCCACTCTTCCAAAGAGAGTGACATGTTTTTTTTCGAGCGGTGTTAGATCTAGAGCTTAGCTAGCTACCGTAACTCCGTGGCTTCTACACGTACTGTATGAATGGGGAAATCTCACTATTTTCACTTGGTCAAAACACTTAAATTATACATTAAAACGACCAAAAAACATGTTTATCTTAACTGTGAATAGTTATCTCTAGAATTTGAAAACAAAACAATGCTTATAAAAGTTACAAACCTGAAAACAGGATGTATAGACATGGAGTTGATTTCTTCCAACGGTCACGGACCGAGAGGTGCATGCCTACAGCTCCCCCTAGTGGTAACGCAAAGTATCCATGTGTATTAATGCAAAAACCATGGACTAGGCTACAATAATAAAGTTGTGCACAAACCAGGGGTTGGAACTACAATTATTTTCCAACCATTTCGTTCTGAAAATAACCATTTATTTTTTCCGATCCATTCGATGGTTACAAGACCAGAAAAATAAAGTTCTGAACCGGTTCAAAACAAAAAAAAGTAATGGTCTATATTGTTCCCTTCTCTTCCCTTTTAAACTTCTGAAATGGCTATTTATTTTTTTACATTTAGAAAAAAAAAATTGGCCTACTACTGTTAGTGAGGATGAAATAAAAGTAGTACATTGGAGATTGCATTTTTGTTATTATACAGTCTCATATTCTGAATAATATGACATACTTGATGGTTTATGTAGAAAATATTAAGAAAATGATCTTCAACAAACATATTATAGAAGTAAGAATAGTTTGTTTTTGGTGTAGGGGGAGTGTGGTGAGTTGAGCTAAAGGGGTAAATTGAGCCACCCATGTTTCTAGGAAAACACACACAAAAAAATGTGACCAAAGATTTAGGAAGAAGACATATTTCATGGAGTCTGTGAAGGAAAAAAATGACATGGAAAAAGTGGTAGGCAAGTTAGGTCCGAAAAACAGATTTTCACCATGTCAAATGAATGTATTGTGTTAGAGGTTTCACGATTATTGTATCTAAACCAAAGTAGATCATCTGAACATCTGTTGAGGTATCTAAAAGCTTCAATATGAGGTCCTAAACCTAGCATGAAAGTGCATCCTTGTAGCTGTATGCGCTAATATAGTCTAAATATTTTTCCCTGGGGTAAGTTGAGCCAATGTAATTGTCATTTAATTGTCTTCCCAGGCATATGCAAGGTATTATCACTGGGATATGAGGTAACCATAGGGCCTGGCCTATGTTAAAAGTTTTTTTTTTTTTTTAAGTGCAATCTGTTTGTTAGGTGTACCTGTATTAAAATATGCTTAAAATGATTAAATGACAAAAAAGCTAATGTGATTGTGTTGAATTGTATTTGGGAAATAAAGATAGACATGGTTTTAAAATTGTAGTGGTAATATTTTAGTCAGTACAGAAATTTGTAGGCGGCTTAATTTACCCAGTCCCGTGGCTAAACTTACCCCATACCCCCATACTTTTTTTTTAGGACAAGCTATATTTACAAAATGTTAATGTTTACATCAATTCTGAGTATTTCCAGGGATGCACAACATCCTGAAATATATGTAGCTATCTTTGATAGAACAAATACTACATTTCCCTTGACGGAGTGATGCTGTCTGAATGTAAAAAATATCTCAATATACCCCACTCTTCCCTTCGGGGTGTTGGTTGTGAGAGGGTAAGTTGCATTCAATACGATTTGAGAGATTTAAATGGTTTCCCAGCTGGAAAAAGTTGACTACCCCTGCTCTAAAGGGCAGCTATTATTACTATTTTCCAATCTGAAATAAAGTTTAAAGCAAATGCTTGGCTATTACGTAGGTTTATATTTTAATTGTGTTAAATGATGCCTCTCCTCCTGGTTACACTAGTGACCATATACCCGCGCGTCCCGCGGAGGTGTTGCTAACATTTACCATAGCAAATTTAAAAAATGACTGCGTTTTAGTCTTGAGATTCTAGTCATGAAATCTATGCAGGCTACTCAATCACTTTCAATAGCTGCTGTTTGCAGGCCTCCTGGGCCGTATACAGCGTTTCTCACTGAGTTCCCTGAATTCCTATCGAACCTTGTAGTCTTGGCAGATAATATTCACATGGAAAAATCCACAGACCCACACCAAAAGGCTTTTGGAGCCATCATCGACTCAGTGGGTTTGTCCAACATGTCTCCGTACCTACTCACTACCACAGTCATACTCTGGATCTAGTTTTGTCCCGTGGAATAAATATTGTGGATCTTAATGTTTTTCCTCATAATCCTGGACTAACGGACCACCAATTTATTATGTTTGCAATCGCAACAAATAATCTGTTTAGACCCCAACCAAGGATCATCAAAAGCCGTGCTTTAAATTCTCGGACAACCAAAAGATTCCTAGATGCCCTTCCCAGTTTCCCTCCACCTACCCAAGGATGTCGGAGTACAAAAATCAGTTAACCACCTAACTGAACTAAATTTAACTTTGCATAATACCCTAGATGAAGTCGCACCCCTAAACATTTGTCATAAGAAACTAGCTCCCTGGTATACAGAAAATAGCCGAGCCCAGAAGCAAGCTTCCAGAAAATTGGAAAGGAAATGGTGCTACACTAAACTGGAAGTCTTCCGACTAGCTTGGAAAGACAGTATCGAGAGCCCTCACTGCTGCTTGATCATCCTATTTTTCCAACTTAATTGAGGAAAATAAGAACAATCAAAAATACATTTTGGATACTGTCACAAAGCTAACTAAAAATCAGCATTCCAAGAGAGGATGACTTTCACTTCAGCGGTGATGAATTCAAGAATTTTATGACTATCTAAAGGACATCTTTTTTCCATCTTCGTAACATTGCAAAAATCAAACTTTCTGTCCAAAAATGATGCAGAAAAGTTCATCCATGCTTTTGTGACTTCTAGATTAGACTACTGCAACGCTCTACTTTCCGGCTACCCGGATAAAGCACGAAATAAACTTCAGTTAGTGCTAAACACGGCTGCTAGAATCCTGACTAGAACCAAAAAATGTGATCCTATTACTCCAGTGCTAGCCTCTCCACACTGGCTTCCTGTTAAGGCTAGGGCTAATTTCAAGGTTGTACTGCTAACCTACAAAGCATTACATGGGCTTGCTCCTACCTATCTTTCCGATTTGGTCCTGCCGTACATACCTACACGTACGCTACGGTCACAAGAAGCAGGTCTCCTTATTGTCCCTAGAATTTGCTGTCTCTGCCTTGCCGGTTCCCCTCTCCACCGGGATTCTCTACCTCTAACCCTATTACGGGGGCTGAGTCATTGGCTTACTGGTGCTCTTCCATCCCTTCCCTAGGAGGGGTGCGTCACTTGAATGGGTTGAGTCACTGACGTGATCTTCCTGTCCGGGTTTGGCGACCCCCCTCGGGTTCGTGTCGTGGGGAGATCTTCGTGGGCTACACTCAGGCTTGTCTCAGGGTAGTAAGTTGGTGGTTGAAGATATCCCTCTAGTGGTGTGGGGAACTCTGCTTTGGAAAAGTGGGTGGGGTTATATCCTGCCTGGTTGGCCCTGTCCGGGGGTATCGTCGGACGGGGCCACAGAGTCTCCCGACCCATCCTGTCTCAGCCTCCAGTATTTATGCTGCAATAGTTTGTCGGGGGGCTAGGGTCAGTCGGTTATATCTGGAGTATTTCTCCTGTCTTATCCGGTGTCCTGTGTGAATTTAAGTATGCTCCCTCTAATTCTCTCTCTCCCTCTCCCCTCCCGGAGGACCTGAGCCCTGGGACCATGCCTCAGGACTACCTGGCCTGAGGACTCCTTTCTGTCCCCTGTCCACCTGGTCGTGCTGCTGCTCCAGTTTCAACTGTTTTGCCTTTGGCTATGGAACCCTGACCTGTTCACCGGATGTGCTACCTTGTCCCGGACCTGCTCTTTTTGACTCTCTTCCTCTATTGTACCTGCTGTCTCGACCTCTGAATGCTCGGCTATGAAAAGCCAACAGACATTTACTCCTGAGGTGCTGACCTGTTGCACCTTCTACAACCAATGTGATTATTATTATTTGACCCTGCTGGTCATCTATGAACGTTTGAACATCTTGGCCAGGTACTGTTATAATCTCAACCCTGCACAGCCAAAACAGGACTGGCCACCCCTCAGAGCCTGGTTCCTCTCTAGGTTTCTTCTTAGGCTCCTGCCTTTCTAGGGAGTTTTTCCCAGCCACCGTGCTTCTACATCTGCATTGCTTGCTGTTTGGGGTTTTATGCTGGGTTTCTGTATAGCACTTTGACATCGGTTGATGTAAAAAGAGCTTTACAAATACGTTTGATTGATCTGAAAAGAAACATACAGAAATGGCTGCTTCAGGCCCCAATATTACCAAAGGGCTCCTCCAGAATGTTTTGTCTTTTTTTTTAAAAAATTTACAATCCACACAACATGTGTTACAAGATCTAAGAGCAATTTTTTGTGTTTTCAACACCATCACTTCTAAGAGTGCACCATCGAAATATGACAAACCTCAGGTTCTCCCTAAAACTCAACTAAGGTCTTCCTATTACTTTGAGGAAGCCCCCCCCTTATCTATATTTCTATATGAGACGTTGGAAAAGTTCACAGTGGGAGTGGAGAAGGGGATTATAATGCCGACCCTGCATTCACTTACTACCACAACTGGCGTCAGGAAATGGATGAAACTCCAGGGGGAGAGAAAGGCTGCATTTCCATAATCATTCACTTTCTTTTCAATGGATTTGAGATTCAGAAGCTCTGACTGTATGTTTCAATGAATGAGGTTGCCTAAGGGCCCACTTAAATTTCTAACTTTAACCAAGACATCCATCTGATTTTTGTCACATCTCCTTCTCATCTGGTAAAGACGTGAGAACAATGCAACCCACCTCCACAACCAAGGCATGTCTGACTGTGGCAAACCTCTAGGGGTCACCATTACACAGTGCATTACCTAAAGACCAGAGACTTTCCTGACTTACCCAACGGGAGAATGTTCTCACGACCAGGAGTAGATGACTGTGTGCATGTTTCACATTAATTCAACTAAGTTTTTAAAATTAGGACTAGGTGTTCTTTGACTTTGGTGGCATGTCATGACTACTTCCCAACGCTATACTTTATGAAGACAATATGTTATTCTCCAGAAATATGTTTTTAGTCATACTAAAGTCATACCAAATGGTATGAAATAAAATGGTATCATACTGTAGTTTGAAAATGCCTGTCTGTCTCAAGTGGACCTCTGCTGTATGTAATGTACCAGTTGTCGAATTTCTTGATGGATGTCATATCGTAGTTGTTGGATGAAGTCATTTTGTAGGTCATACTATATTGGGTGCATATTTCATCTAACGGATCCAACAAAGACAACATTTTGTCTGTGGCTCTACACAAACAACATCCGGATCAGTGGACACACGTCACTATTGAATCTTAGTGTAGGCCTGAGGAGTAGCCGTGTTCAAAGACCAAAGCATTGACAGCTTATCCATAGACGGATTCCCTATAGGGGAAAGTATCTATAGCTAGATTTTGAAGATAGGGTGGAAATGAATGGAATCCATCATCTCAGCCTATGTATCTCTAAATCAATATAGGGAAAGAAACATGTTGTGAATCCTGAGCCGTAAATAAACAAGTCGTGTGGAATAGAAGCATCATAGGACAATGTGTGTTCTTACTCAATGGCACGATGTTAGTGAAGATGGTACCTCCTCGTTTCACCCCATTTCAAAACACTTTTCCCCTACTGAACATGACCCTGATGTTATCTAATGTGGATTATATAAAGCTCTTACCAAAGCGCATGGTCTCCATGACAACCGACATCCTGAAGAAACCACTACTTCACATGAAACAAAGGTTGGCCATGTGTGTCGCACAGCCTGTGTCTATATCACCTTGAAGTGGGCCTACAAAACCATCCTCAAAATCAAATCTGAAGAGAAACATAAGGGTATGTATTCAAATCTTCTTTTCAAAAGACCTCACAAGGATAGTGAACCAAGGAAATTTCAGACAGTTGGTCCCCACAAGGAAAAAAGCTTAGGTTAGGTTTAGTGTAAAAGTTAGAATTAGTGTTAGAATTAGAGTTAGGAGTTGGGGTAGGGGAAATAGGATTTTGAATGGGAATTGTACAGTAATGTGTGAGCGAATAAGGGTGTCTGACAACCAGGGGTGAAAGTTAGCTGGAATGGTCTGATACCGACTACCAGTTAAATAAATAGTGGGGGTACACCATTCCATAAAATGTGATCCTATCACAATCATTAAAACAGATTTCAAGAAAAGGCTATTACACTATTTAGAATTACTGCATGTCAGTCGCATCAAACATTTGCGAAGACTTGAAAAGTTGTGGAATAAGCTCCAAAGATTTTTAAATAATTGTGCTGTGCACATCAACGATAACACTGACATTTTGCCAAGGCAGAGATGAGTGGCCGACGCGCACAAACCACAGTGTATTTTTAAAATGTATTTTACCTTTATTTAACTGGGCAAGTCAGTTAAGAACACATTCTTATTTTCAATGACGGCCTAGGAACATTGGGTTAACCGCCTTGTTCAGGTGGTACAATTGGTATGCATCAATTCAGGTTATAAAACCTGTGTAGGCTTATTAATGAATGATGTCATTCATAACACTTTTTGATGTTTTGTAAGTGAAGTCTCTTTGCATTTATCAAATGGCACTGTATGGATGTGGAAATTATTTTAGAGTGTAGCAGCTTAATAGTTGTAACAGTAACTGAAGTCTGGACAATAACTGTAGGCCTCACATGTAGCCTTTTATAATATTAACTCATGCAGAATTAAATATTTCTCGCAGTAAAACGATAGACCAACTTTGGAGAAATGTGATTGATTTATTTCAGCATCTTGACAGAATGCGATTGCGCACTCGGGGAGCTATTGTGTAGCCTAAACTCGCAATTTCTTTCAGCGACATACAAGCTGACGGTATTTCATTTTCAACCACATAAAATATGCATCCAAACAAACTAAAATATTATCAGAAACATGTGGGATTGTTTTTTTGCAGATTTTCATTTCCTTTAAACCGGTCCAACTGATGTCTCTTGGAAATCTCCATCAATAAACGTCCTCGCTCGGTGAGAGAAGCACAAATGAAAGAGAGAACTTTACCGAGTCAACTAGATTGTTGATGATGCATTGATCAAATAACATTTATTTATAAAGCCCTTCTTACATAAGCTGATATCACAAAGTGCTGTACAGAAACCCAGCCTAAAACCCCAAACAGCGAGAGATGCAGGTGTAGAAGCACGGTGGCCAGGAAAAACTCCCTAGAAAGGCCAGAACCTAGGAAGAAACCTAGAGAGGAACCAGGCTATGAGTGGTGGCCAGTCCTCTTCGGGCTGTGCCGGATGGAGATTATAACAGAACAGCAGATGTTCTAACTTTTTACACTGCACTCTTTGAGAGAGGTAGTTAGCAAACCAGGCCAAAGACCCCTCAGAGACACAAATACCCTATAGCTAACCCACAACAATGGAATGGTCTTTATCTATCAAAAGCTTTGGCCAAGTCAATAAAAATAGCAGCACAGCATTGCTTAGAATCAATGGCAATGGTGACATCATTTAGGACCTTTAAGGTTGCAGTGACACATCCATAACCTGAGCGGAAACCAGATTGCATACTAGAAAGAATACTATACATATCAAGAAGGCCAGTCAAATGATTATTGACATGTTTTTCCCAACACTTTTGATAAACAGGCAAGATAGACATAGACCTATAACAGTTAGGATCAGCTTGATCTCCACAAGGACACACCGTGGCTGACTTCCAAGCACTGGGAACCTCCCCAGAGAGGAGAGACAGGTTAAAAAGGTGAGGGATACACCAGCGATGATATGGGCTGCAATCTTAAAGAACAAAGGATATAAACCATCCGACCCAGATGTTTTTTGGGGGTCAAGATTTAGTAGCTCCTTTAGCTCCTCAGACTCAGTGACAGCCTGAATAGGAGAAACTATGTAGCGGGGCAAGGGAAAGAGTGGGAGGAGCATCAGGGCTAGTCGCATTAGAAGGGCAGAGAGATGAGGAAGTGTTGGATGGGCAAGGAGGCATGGCTGAGTCAAATAGGAATCCTGACTTAATGAAGTGGTGATTAAAGCGCTCAGCCATGTGCTCCTTGTCAGTAACAACCACATTATCAACATTAAGTGACACGGGTAGCTGTGAGGAGGAGGATTTATTCTTCAGGTTTTACAACTTTTTCAGAACTTCTTGAGGTTAGACCCACAGAGAGAGAACTGCTCCTTAAAGTAACTAACTTTGGCCTTCCGGATAGCTTGAGTGCACTTAATTCTCATTTGCATGAACGACAGCCGGCCAGTCTTAGTATTTGTGTGCCGAGCCTGTCGCCAAATGGTGCTCTTGAGGTGGAGTAACTCTGCCAGATCACGGTCGAACCAGGGGCTGAACCCGCTTTTAATCCTTGTTTTCTTTATGGGTGAGTGCTTGTTAACAACACCACTGAAAATATCAAAAAGGAAGAGGGGATTTGACAGCGGGGATCAAGCTGATTCTATACCAATTTACAGAGGCTAGGTCATGAAGGAAGGCTTGCTCATTAAAGTTTTTCAGTAATCGTCTATGACAAATCAGGACAAGTTGTTTAACTGAGCAGCCATTACGATCACTAAGTTCATTACAGAAAACACCAGACTAATATAGATATCATCAGCAGTAATACAATCAGGGCACTGTAGTACTAGAGTCAGAGTCGCGAGTGTGGGAACAAACATTGTATGTCCCGCAGTCAGGTAAACAAGCAAGTTCATAGTCAACAAAGCGTATATAGTATGGCTTGGGGCTAGCCATTGTAAGTTCAAAGAGTCACTCGCCCCAACAAAATAACATGAGAGTAGCTCTAGGAGTCCATTAGGCTATAAAAGTCTGAGAAAATAAATAAATAGTTGCCCTATGCTAGTTAATTAATTTGTTTGAGTAAAGTTAACATAATAAGCTTCACAAGTTAATTAGCCTACAAAAAAATGCAGATCAGTCCAACGTCTCGTGTGTGTGTGTGTGTGTGTGTGTGTGTGTGTGTGTGTGTGTGTGTGTGTGTGTGTGTGTGTGTGTGTGTGTGTGTGTGTGTGTGTGTGTGTGTGTGTGTGTGCTGGATGCGAGCAAAAGCTCAGGAGAGAGGGGGGAGTGTGGCAGGGGTAGACAAGGGAGACAGGCCAGGGCAGACGGAGAGCAGATTGCTGGGTTGGGTCCAAGCAGCAGTGCAGCAGGCAACGGGAGTAGGTGTCACACCCGCTTGGGAGAAGCTTTTGTCGGGAGGCTGAGTAGGAGAGGAGGCGTTGAACCTTACCAGACAGGTGCGTGGTAGAGCGTATTAAAACATCCGAAGCAAAAAGCTTAACGAAAAACATTGGGCGAAGACAAAACCAAGTAGCCAGTAGAATCACAAAATTCCAAAGCCAGATCAACAGCAATTAAAGTAGAGTGAAAATGTAAACTCTGCATATATCCCAGCAGCGTCTCTGCCCCCCATAGGCCACCAGGTGAACTTTTGAGACTTGGCATTGTGTCATGCCTAATGATGTCCGTATACACCACACTTATAGTGTGCTAGCTCCGGAGTGACACCCAGCATTATACTGGAATCAATTGTTTGGTGCCCACAAGGATAGTAAAACAATGTCTGTCTGTCTGTCTCTCTGTCTCTCTGTCTCTCTGTCTCTCTGTCTGTCTGTCTGTCTGTCTGTCTGTCTGTCTGTCTGTCTGTCTGTCTGTCTGTCTGTCTGTCTGTCTGTCTGTCTGTCTGTCTGTCTGTCTATGCATGGGTGCGCGTGCATGTTGTGTGACTGAGAGCGAGAGAGCAAGTCATTTATGATAGACCGAGGCGTAAACATCTGAGACATAATACCATCAAATGTTATGAAAAGATGAAAGAGTTGACGGGAAGGAAAAGGCTTACAGGAACTGCTAACTTTGTGAAGGACATTCTGACATTCTGATTAAATAATTGTAGTAATTATATTGAGTGTGTTTTCAACCGCATTTTTCTAAAGCCCAACTATTTTCAAATATTGATTTCTGGAAAGTCATGCCATTGCATGTCATCAGGGATGGTGACACGATCGTCACTTTTCACAGTAAACCATTGTACATAGACACAAAGAATAATAATTGACCTACAGTGTAAGGATATGGAACTCACCTCGTAAGATACGTTTTATAGGTCAACAGTAGTCCTGATATCAGGGTCAGGTTCAGTAGGCACAGAACAGAACAAAACATTCAGAAAAAGAGTGTGAAATGGGGAGTAACTGTATCTGAACTTGTCCAATATCAGTTTTAGTTTTCCGTTGCACAACATATTGAAACGGTGTGCCCTGATGAACTAAACCTAGCACTGAGAGTGGGGAGTATCTAGAACTGCCGTGTGGTCATGCGTTAGACATTAGTGAAGTCAGTCACATCTCTGTGGACCTTCACTGAGGCTGGAATTAAATCAAAGGTCCATTAAAATGTCAATTCAGCTTCCATATGGAAACGGACGTAGGATTATTGCTTTCTACCCACTGGACGTAAACTGGTTGAATCAATGTTGTTTCAATGTAATTTGTCAACGTATTGTGACGTGGAATCTACATGGAAAATGCATTGGATTTGAAAAAGTAATCAACTTTTTGAATTGAATTCATATTTTTAAAACAACGTCATATCCACAACGTCATATCCACAACGTCATATCCACTGTCAGAAAAAAATAACTATCTGCTGAGGGCAGAACTTCCTAATAAAGAATTGATCTGCGGCTATCATGCTGTCTCCCATTCAGGGTTTTAAGCAAACCCAGTTCTGCTCAGCTATGATATGTCACTGACTATTATCAACGTGCTATCGTGTTTGTCTAATTTAAATTAATTTAAAGAATAGGACTAAATCAAATGCAACTTTAAAGTGCATTTCAAATTTGATTTAGTCCTATTCTTTGACTTTTTGGTTGAGATGTAGATGTGAATCCAACATAATAATTCATTTGTAGACAAACTGGAATTAAAGCCAGAAGTCAGTGGGGCAGATGGAACTATCCAAACAGAAGATTCAAACACACTATCCAAACACAATTTGATACCACTTGAAATACACTAAATAGCCTATTAAGTTGTTGACAAGTCTCCAACTCAACCAAAAAAGTTAAAGAATGGGATTAAGCCAGTGTCTCAGCCAGAACTATCCAAACAGTACTGTAGATACAGCATATCTCCTTTAAATATTAATATTTAATTGCTTTGCCAACCAATCACAATTCAAAACTACTTGTGTAATATAATAAATAGCCTGAAGTTTAGGTTTTTACAAACTAATGTAACACTCAACTTTAAAATGAGTAAGACACTCATGGCCATGTGGAGGTTACAGCAACTATACACTGAGTATACAAAACATTAAGAACACCTGCTTTTTCCATGACATAGACTGACCAGGTGAGTCCAGGTTAAATCTATGATCACATTGATGTCGCTTGTTAAATCCACTTCAAATCAGTGTAGATGAAGGGGAGGAGACAGGTTAAAGAATGATATTTAAGCCTTGAGACAATTGAGACAAGGATTGTTTATGTGTGCCATTCAGAGGGTGAATGGACAAGACAAAAAATAGAAGTGCCTTTGAATGGGGTATGGTTGTAGGTGCAAGTTGCGCTGGTTTGTGTCAAGAACTGCAACGCTGCTGGGTTTTGCCACACTCCCGTGTGTATCAACAATGGTCCACCACCCATAGGACATCCAGCCAACTTGACACAACTGTGGGAAGCATTAGAGTTAACATGGGCAAGCATTCCACAGGGATGCTGTTGACACTTTGAAGAGTCCATGCACCGACGAATTGAGGCTGTTATTATTTGCTGTAATAATCTGTGCACCATGTACTTTTAATATAATCTCAACTGCAATCCAGGTAATTTGATTCTGCTATTAGATGAAGCACAGTGATAACACAATCATCTGCTGTATTTCACATCTGCAGCCATGAAGGCCTTTGAAAGGCTAGTCATGGCTCACATCAACACCATCATCCCAGAAACCTTAGACCCACTCCAATTCTCATACTACCCCAACAGATCCACAGATGACACACTCTATTGCACTCCACACTGCCCTTTCCCACCTGGACAAAAAGGAACACCTACATGAGAATGCTGTTCATTGACTACAGCACAGCGTTCAACACCATAGTAACCTCAAAGCTCAGGAACCTGGGACTGAACACCTCCCTCTGCAACTGGATCCTGGACTTCGACGGGCCGCCCCCAGATGGTAAGTGTAGGCATCACCACCTCTGCCACGCTGATCCTCAACATGGGGGCCCCTCAGGGGTGCGTGCTTAGTCCTCTCCTGTACTCCCTGTTCACCCATGACTGCGTGGCCATCATTAAGTTTGCTGACGACAAAACAGTGGTAGGCCTGATCCACGACAACAATGAGACAGCCTATAGGGAGGAGGTTAGAGACCTGGCAATGTGGTGCCAGGACAACAAGCTCTCCCTCAACGGGATCAAGACAAAGGAGATAATTGTGGACTACAGCAAAAGGAGGGCCGAGCACGCCCCCATTCACATTGACAGGGCTGTAGTGGAGCAGGTTGAGAGCTTCAAGTTCCTTGGTGTCCACATCACCAAAAAACAATCATGGTCCAAACACACCAAAACAGTTGTGAAGAGGGCACAACAATGCCTATTCCCCCTCAGAAGACTGAAAAGATTTGGCATGGGTCCTCAGATCCTCAAAAAGTTCAACAGCTGCGCTATCGAGAGCATCCTGACTGGTTGCGTCACTGCCTGGCATGGCAACTACTCAGCATCTGACCACAAGGCGCTACAGAGGGTAGCGCGTGTAGCCCAGTGCATCACTGGGGCCAAGCTTCCTGCCATCCAGGACCTCTATACCAGGCGATGTCAGAGGAAGGCCCTAAAAATTGTCAAAGACTCCAGCCACCCTAGTCATAGACCCCTAGTCATGTTCTTCCTGCTACCACACGGCAAGCGGTACTGGAGAGCCAAGTCTAGGTCCAAATAGCACCTTAACAGCTTCTACCCTCAAGCCATAAGACAGCTGAACAGTTAATCTAATGGTTACCCAGACTATTTGCATTGACCCCCCCATTTCTTTACGCTGATGCTACTCGCTGTTTAGTATCTATGTCACTTTACACCTACCTACATGTACATACAGTATCACCTCAATTACCTTGACTAACCTGTACCCTCGCACATTGACTCGCTACCGATACCCCCGTCTATAGCCTTGTTGCTTTACTGTGTTACTTTCTTTTTATTTCGTAAATATTTTCTTAACTCTTATTTTTCTTCTAACTGCATTGTTGGTTAAGGGCTTGTAAGTATGCATTTCATGGTAAGGTCTACACCTGTTTGTATTTGGCGACTGTGACAAATACAATTTCATTTGAAATAAACAAAACATCTGCCATTGTAATCCCATTTTAACTTTGCAGTGCTTTAAAATGGTTGAAAGAGCAGTGCTACATTTGGGTGACAACTAAACCAAAAATCTGACATCGTTTTTCCATTGAAATTTGGTTGTGCTTTAAGATGGTTGAAAGCATAGTGACAACACATTAGACATTCAACTAACTTTTGGCGGGTGAATACAGGCTGTAGTCTCATTGATCAACATCTCAACCACATATTACCCAATTATCCAGGTTGGAATGACATGGTGTGCACAGTGGGTAATCTGTAAAACCTCATTATAACCTCAAACATTCCAAAATTAAGATTATTACAGTATAAAATAGTTTTGAGTAAGTGTCCAATGATGACCTTTACGGACATACTATCATAGATAACACAGTATCCCTGGAGATATCACCAAAAGTATGTGGACATGCCTTCAAATGAGTGGATTCGGCTATCTCAGCCACACCCGTTGCTGACGGGTGTATTATTTTGAGCACATGCAATCTCCATAGACAAACATTGGCAGTAAAATGGCCCGTACTGAAAAGCTCAGTGACTTTCAATGTGGCACCGTCATAGGATGACACCTTTTCAACTTGTCCATTCGTCAAATTTATGCCCTGCTAGAGCCGCCCCGGGTCAACTGTAAGTGCTGTTATTGTGAAGTGGAAACATCTAGGTGCAACAATTGCTCAGCTGGGAAATGGAAGGCCACACAAGCTCACAGAATGGGACCGCCGAGTGCTGAAGCACGTAAAAATTGTCTGTCCTCGGTTGCAACACCAGCTACCGAGTTCCAAACTGCCTCCAGAATCAACGTCAGCACAAGTACTATTTGTTCGGAGCTTCATAAAATGGGATTCCATGGCCGAGCAGCTGCACACAAGCCTAAGATCACCATGCGTAATGCCAAGCAATGGTTGGAGTGGTATAAAGCTCACAGCTATTGGACTATGGAGCAGTGTAAACACGTTCTCTGGAGTGATGAATCATGCTTCACTATCTGGCAGTCCGACAGATGAATCTGGGTTTGGCGGATGCCAGGAAAACGCTACCTGTCCCAATGCATAGCTCCAACTGTAAAGTTTGGTGGAGGAGGAATAGTGGTCTGGGGCTGTTCTTCATGGTTCGGGCCCCTTAGTCCCAGTGAATAGAAATATTAACGCTACAGCATACAATGACATTCTAGACGATTCTGTGCTTCCAACTTTATGGCAACAGTTTGGGGAAGGTCCTTTCCTGTTTCAGCCCGACAATGCCCCTGTGCACAAAGCGAGGTCCATAAAGAAATGGTTTGTCAATATCGGTGTGGAAGAACTTGACTGGCCTGCACAGAGTTTTGACCTCAACCCACACCTTTGGGATGAATTGAAACGCGAGCCAGGCCTAATCGCCCAACATCAGTGCCCGACCTCACTAATGCTCGTGGCTGAATGGAAGCAAGTCCCCACAGGAATGTTCCAACATCAAATGGAAAGCCTTCTGAGAAGAGTGGAGGCTGTTACAGCAGCAAAGAGGGGGGGGACCAACTCCATATTATTGCCAATGATTTTGGAATCAGTCGTCCACATACTTTTGGCCATGTAGTGTACCACCAAATGCGATATTACTCATTACTCAATAAGTGCAGTCCCTCATTCACCATACTGTTTCTCCACTAAGGCCATACAAATTTAAATAAGTGTGTAATGGATTTCTTTTTTTAAAGTGAGGCGAATAAAAGTGAACCAAAAACGTGGATCTTCTTATTGAAATACTATAGCGATCTTAGTTCAGCATCTAGCAATCTAATCAACATATTTTTGCTTCTTGGGGAGGCTAAAAGAGGCATAGTTCAGCCATAATCCGAAAAAAGGAAGTTGTTTCTCTCTTTACTGAAAGCTCAAGGGCATTATGGTCGCTATAATCTTGAACACATTTAGCCGTTTCTATGAGCACTGTGCATTATCGACTGAGTGTCGACGATTTTAGCTCAAACACTAAAAGGCCAGCCTTTGTGGCTATTGCTTTTCCAGACGCCATCATTCATACGTTGAGTCCTTCAGAACAATTAGGCTACAGTAGATGAAAATGTTGGAATGGTTGCACTCACAAAATCCATTGTGCTGCATGCGTCCTGACGTTATGGGCTACTATACCTAACGTCTCAAGCTTTCAGTTTCACAAGGATGTGGTTTTGCACTAAAACCATTAGTATTCAGGTACGGCTCCCATGCCATCTCTTCTAAAGTTAGTTTTACAGGAGTCTGAAAGAAACACCATGTCCTTATCACTGGGACCGGCTAGGAGAGGAACTCTGGGCACCGTCGTTGAGACAGAAAATGGATGGAAGGCAAACACCCACAGTTTAATGGAAGGGTTTATCAGGGCTTTTTCTGCACCTGGCGGGCACAAGACACCCTGGGGTTTCGGGAGAGAGTCCCAGGGTGGGGCTGAGGGATGGGAGCTTTAAGTGTGCGTCTCCCCCTGATAAACACGGCTGTTTTGGCCAGAAACTGAGAAAAACAGATAATCAAGAGATTTGACAGCATCCTTTTTTCTCTGTTTTTTTGTGTGTGCAGAGGGCCTTGGGACTTGTATTGATGTAGTGCAAGACAGATGTGTCAAGTCTAAGGTTTGTTGTTTGACGACGATGTGTACATAGTTTATTTTGGATTTGAAAAACTTTGGAATGCCAATCGAAATGCAGAGGTTTAGGGGAAAATATATATCAATTCTATCTCATGGATATCTCATGTTTGTTCAGACAGTGGCTGTGGAAACAGAAAATTTCTACGTGTAGAAACAGAAAATGTTTGTGGCGTGCCTGCACTTTAAAACCTTTCCCTGTAAATTCACAGCATTATACTGGCAGCAGAGATGCCAGCTAAATACTGTAATTTTGCTTTATAGCGGCGATGGTGTCACTTGTTATACAGTAAGAAAAATAGTACAATACAGAATTATACTGTACATGAATGTAGTACTGTAGTCATTAGCACAGCTGTATTATATAATTACAATAATTTGCTAGCAACTCTGCTACCAGGGTTTGTATTTTACAGTATTTTAATGTAATTGGTGCAAGTAGGTCGGCTGCTTAGTAATGTATTTTCATATTACAGCATATCAAATGTATTGTGTATATGAATATTTCCAAACTTGCAGTGACTACAGGGCAAAACAGACCAAGGACATGGCAAATACTCAACCATTATCAATGGTTTGAGGCTTGCTGCCACTCCAATCTGTTCTCTATATAATTGTTGAGGCACTACTACCACATATTAGATCAGTTGGTACATCACTCACGGGTACAACAAATGTAGCCTCTTACAAGACACGCCTCAAAATATTTAATGAGACAGAAACAATACCATGCACCCACTAGCTGTCAAATGTTTTTGGCGCTCAAAAAATACGGTAGGGTGCTGTATTCTGTGGGGTGGAATTACAGCATCATTTGAAATACACTACTTCTTTACAGTAATGTACTGTTAAATCAATGTTTCAATGTCATCTCAGGTATCATATACCAGTTATGCCTAAAATCTCCCAGAGTGCATTGCGATTTACGGCTATTTACTGTATGTAACCAAAGCGACGGATCATTACAACAGTAATTCAAAGCATATATTGTGTGTGGGGTTGGGGGGAGAAAGAGGTAGATGGAGTTAAAATTAGGATTCTATGATCAGGAGCAAGTCTATCTGGTGTAAGGGAGCTTATAGTCTGAGATTCATGCCTCTCAACCGACAGCATGAGGTTGGTGCCTGAAACTGAAAATGTGACTCTAGTCTACAGTAGGTGCAAGCCATTAGGCCTACTTTAAAGAAATACAGTATGTTACTGAGTAATTTCTCAGAAGTGCTATTCAGCATTTTACCCATAACGCAGTGCAATCTACAGTATTAATTCTGTAAAACACATTTAAGGTATTTTCCCGTGCATTCACCAACACACACCACTACTATCTTTTTCAGAATTAACTTTTCTGACCCTCTTTACTCATTCTCTTACAACTAGATACAGAAAGTGTTCTCTTCCCTCCAGACTATCTCCATGCACAAATGTAAACACTCACACAACAGAGACACATATACACACGGATTCTGTCCCCCACCTCCTCGCCACATCTCCTTGGTGAGGCAGTGAATAACTTAGAGGAAAGCCTGCGATGATAGAGTACATGAAGACATCAGTCCACGCAATCCCACTTTAATTATCAAACAGACACAGGGGAAGAGCAAATGCCGCTCTCCCTCTCCTCAGACAATTTCCCTGGTAATCTCCCTCCCTCTGCGCTGGAAAGAGAGGCTCCTCCATTGACTTAGGGAAAGAACCGGTGTTGATTCAGCTATGATTGAACCAAACAGTATCCCCTAGAGGGTGCTGGGTATTGTCTCTATTGACACCTGGATCATTGAGTCAAATAATTATAATGGTCAGTCAGAACCAAACCCAATATAGCTGATAGAAAAACAAGCGAGGGCACAAATGTCATGTACAGAATTATGCTTGATCATAAATGAACCAGCTGGCAAATGTACGGGCTCAGTCTCTGAATCACAAATGAAAATGCAAAAGCAAGTCCTTGTTCTCCAATGAAAGTAACATTTCAATTCAGTCCCAAAATTCTGCTAAAATCTAAATAATTCAGCCTTGAGATATTAAGTAAGGATTGATTTTACCAGTTCAGTTGCTAGTCTGTGTAATCAAACGTATTTATAAAGCCCTTTTTACGTCAGCCGATGTCAAAGTGCTATACAGAAACCCAGCCTAAAACCCCAAACAATGCAGATGTAGAAGCACGGTGGCTAGGAAAAACTCCCTAGAATGGCCAGAACCTAGGAAGAAACCTAGAGAGGAACCAGGCTCTGAGGGGTGGCCAGTCCTCTTCTGGCTGTGCCGGGTGCAGATTATAACAGTACATGGCCAAGATGTTCAAATGTTCATAAATGACCAGCAGGGTCACATAATAATAATCACAGTGGTTGTAGAGCGTGCAACAGGAGTAAATGTCAGTTGGCTTTTCATTGCCGATCATTCAGAGTTAGAGACAGCAGGTACGGTAGAGAAAGAGAGTCGAAAACAGCAGGTCCAAAGGATAGTCCACAGAGAACCCCAAAAAATGTATAAGTAGGCCTTAGAAATAGCCTTATAAGCAATAGTACACAAAGGAAATGTACACTGAGTGTACAAAACATTAGGACAGACTGACCAGGTGTCACGCCCTGACCTTAGTTCATTTTTTATGTCTCTATTTTGGTTTGGTCAGGGCGTGAGTTGGGGTGGGCATTCTATGTCTGGTGTTCTATGTTGTCTATTTCTTTGTGTTTGGCCGTGTGTGGTTCTCAATCAGAGGCAGCTGTCTATCGTTGTCTCTGATTGAGAACCATACTTAGGTACCCTGTGTTTGTGGGTAGTTGTTTTCTGTGGAGTGTCTGCACCAGCCAGAACTGTTTCGGTCGTTCTCTTTGTTATTTTTGTTATTTTAGTGTTCATTAAATAAATATGGATACGTACCACGCTGCATTTTGGTCCACTCCTTCTTCCCAGGACGATCGTTACACCAGGTGAATCCAGGTGAAAGCTATGATCCCTTATAATGTCACCTGTTAAATCCATTTGGGTTTTTCACTCTCAGCAGTTCCCTGTGTGTATCAAGAATCCACCACCCAAACGCCATCCAGCCAACAGCAGGCCAGTGGTCGAAGAAAATTAATTGATAAAATAGGACAAAGGAGGCTGACACGAATTGTGCAGAGCAACAGACAGTTAGTCAACTGACAGTCCAGTACAACATTGGTGCCCAAAGACCATAAAAGGATGCACAACTCGTCGTACCTTGACACGAATGGGGTTTGGCAGCCGATGACCTTACAGAGTTCCACTTCTTTCGGCAAGAAAACAAGAAATTGTGGTTGCAGTGGGCTAAGGAATGAAGACACTGGACACTGGAGAATTGGAAATACTTGCCTGGTATGATGAATCCTGGTTCCTGCTGTTTCACGCTGTTGGAAGGACTAGGGTATGGAGAAAACCACATGTGTACATGCATCCATCATCCCGTGTCTCAACATTGCAGGCTGGTGGTGGTGGTGGGAGGTGTGTTTTCATGGCACACATTGGGCCCCTTGATAAAAGTGGAGCAATGTTTGAATACCACTGGATATCTGAACATCATTGCCAGTCAGGTGCGTCCAATCAGGTGCAGATATCAGCCAGGCACGCAGAGATGCGTGCCGCCACCTGGGTGTCAGAAGGGAGAAAAGAGAAAATGAGTTGCGAGTCATCTGCATAGCAATGATAGGAAAGACCATGTGAGGATATGACGGAGCAGAGTGACTTTCTGTATAGAGAGAAGAGGGTCTTGAACCGAGCCCTGGGGGACACCAGTAGTGAGACTACGTGGTTTAGACACCGATCCTCTCCACGTCAGCTGGTAGGAGCGGCCTGTCAGGTAGGATGCAATCCAAGAGTGTGCAGAGCCTGAGATGCCCAGCCCTGAGAGGGTGGAGGGGAGGATCTGATGGTTCAGTGTTGAAGGCAGTGGATAGATCTAGGAGGATGAGAACAGAGGAGAGAGAGTCAGCTTTGGCAGTGCGGAGAGCCTCCATGACACAGAGAAGAGTGGTCTCGGTTGAGTGACCCGTCTTGAAGCCTGACTGGTTGGGGTCAAGAAGATCATTCTGAGAGATAACGAGAGAGTTGATCAGAGACAGCATGCTCAAATATTTTGGAAAAAAAGGGATACAGGTCTGTAGTTTTTGATGTCAGATGAGTCGAGTATTGGTTTCTCGAGGAGGTGAGCAAATCGGGACATTTTGAAGTCAGAGGGGACGCAGCCAGTGGTCAGGGATGAGTTAATGAGGGGAAGTGAGGAATAGGAGAAGGTCTCCAGAAGGGAGGAGGGGATGGGGTCGAGCGGGCAGGTTGTTGGGCAGTCAGTCTTCACTAGTAACAGGATTTCATCTGGAGAGAGAAGGGAGAAAGAGGTCAAGGCGTAGGGTAGTTCTGTTTGAGTGGGACCTGTGGACTTAATAGGCTGAGTGGATGAGGAGCGGATGTCAACCTTCTTTTCAAAGTGTTTGACAAAGTTGTCCACAGAGAGGGAGGAGGGAGTGGAGGATTAAGGTAGGACGAGAAGGTGGAAAAGTGTTTCCTATGGCTAGAGGCAGAAGCTTGACATTTAGATTGATAGAGAGTGTCTTTAGCAGCGGATACAGAGGGAGAGGAGGGAGTGAAAGGATGATAGGTCCTCCGGAAGTTTAGTTTTCCTCCATTTGTGCTCAGCTGCCCAAAGCCCTGCTCTGTAAGCTCGCAATGATTCACTCAGACACGGAGCAAGAGGGGACAGTGCGAGTCATAGAATGGGAGAAAGGGTGGAGAGTAGGGTCGAAGAGGCAGAAACAGGAGACAGAAGGGAGAAGGATTTAGCAGAAGGGAGAGATAGGATACAGGAGGAGAGAGTAGTGGGAGATATCATCTTGGTAGGGACTGAGTGGCTAGGGTTGGAGGAAAGAGAGACAGAAAAGCAAACAAACAAAGTAGTGATCAGAGACCTGGAGAGTGGTGTTGCAGTGAGATTAGTAGGCAAACTAATAAAGATGAGGTCAAGTGTATTGCCTGCCTTGTGAGTTGGAGGGGATTGGGAAAGGGTGAGGTCAAAAGAGGCAAGGAAGGGAAGTAAATGAATCGAAGGCAGACATCATGAGATTGAAGTCGCCAAGTACGAAGAGCGGTGAGCCATCATCAGGAAGTGAGCTTATCAAGGGTGTGGTAAGTATGATTGTAACTTGGGGACCATTATGTAAGTGGTTAAATAAGTATAGCCAGTTATAATTGTAATGTTTTAGCAGATAAAAATATAAATTTTTACATGGCTGAAAGACAAAGAATATAATATCTATTGTTTACAGGAAACTCATTCTACAAATATAGATGAGAGTGGGTGGAAAAAGGACTGGGACGGAGAAATATATTTTTGTCATGGGCAAAGAAACTCAAAAGGGGTGATTATACTAATGAATACACATTTTGATCTGATTGTGCAAACAAATCCGCAAGGAAGATGGATTATTTTAAATATTCTATTGGACCAAAAACAGATCTGGCTAATTAATCTATATGGGCCAAATAATGATGATCCACACTTCTTTGAAAATATATATAATAATCTATTTAGCACACGAGCAACAAAATAATCTATTTGTCACATGGAATGACGCTGGAGAGACGAAGCAGGTACGGGGAGTCAAACATTTAATAAGGAACTGATATGGAAACGAGACAGGAACAGCGTCAGCATACAAGAAAACAAAGACAAAAAACAATCAAGGCAGAAGTGGGGAACAGAGCTGGGGAACTGACAAATATAGGAGAGGTAATAACAGGTGATGAGTGAGTGCAGGTGAGTCCAATATCGCTGATGCGCGTGATGAGGGAAGGCAGGTGTGCGTAATGGATGATAGGAGTGCGTGATGCAGGGCAGCCTGGCGCCCTCAAGCACCGTGGGGGGTGGGGGGGCAGACGTGTTACTATTATTATGGTGGGAGATTATAATACGGTTTTAAGTACCTCAATATATATATATATAGTTTTTCCTAGCCACCGTGCTTCTACACCTGCATTGCTTGCTGTTTGGGGTTTTAGGCTGGGTTTCTGTACAGCACTTCGAGATATTAGCTGATGTACGAAGGGCTATATAAAATAAACTTGATTGATTGATTGATTGATATATAGCCGTCTTGATTACTTCCTAGTCTCATTCTTGCTGCCATCAAAAGTTTTTAAAAAGTATTATAGGAGACCAAATGTGATCTAATTGGCCTCCATAATACTCTCAAAGAATTTCCACGTGGACGGGGATATTGCAAATGTTATCAAAACCTATTATCAAAGCCTATTTTTTTGCACAACATAGGTACAGCAGATCCCCTTATTGTCTGGGACACTTTCAAATGTACTTTTAGAGGCCATTCAACACAATACTCCA
Organism: Salvelinus namaycush; assembly: GCF_016432855.1. Classification (NCBI taxonomy): domain Eukaryota; kingdom Metazoa; phylum Chordata; class Actinopteri; order Salmoniformes; family Salmonidae; genus Salvelinus; species Salvelinus namaycush. The sequence continues at coordinate 655,306 of NC_052343.1, read as the reverse complement.
GTAGACCAATAAACGAAATAGAGGAAGTAACAACGCAGGTAGATGGTAATGGAAACTGTACTATAGAGGCACAAAATAGGTTAACGGAAAAACAAAAAGAAATGGAGGTACTTATTCAAGAACAATCAAGTGTAATGCATTACAAAAATAAAGCGAATTGGATGGAAAATGGGGGAAAATGCACAAAATTTTTCTTGAAACTTCTACCAAAAATAATTTACAGAAACTCGTTAGAAATGGAGTTATCCATGATTCACCAAATTATATTTCGAAAGAGGAAGCAAAATATTTTAAGAATATGTTTCTTTTCAGTGTCCTCCATTTCCACTGAATGATGTTAACTGTAAGGATTTCGTTCATAATAATAATATAAAATTAACAAATTTACATAAAGACCTGTGTCAAGGCCAACTTACAGAAGAGGAACTTCGAGCCAATAACATCTTTTCAGTTTGGAAAAACACCAGGACTTGACGGTATACCAGTAGAACTAGTGGATATGTACTCAAAGATCCATTATTAGCATGTTTTAATTACTCTCATACAAATGGTAGACTTTCAGGTACTCAACAAGAAGGTCTGATTTCATTACTACTAAAACAGGACCCAGGTGGTAAGTATAAAGATCCAGTCCATTTAAAAAACTGGAGGCCTCTCACGCTTCAATGTTGTGATGCGAAAATCCTCGCGAAATGCATAGCACATAGAATAAAAAAGGTTTTACCAGATATTGTTCATCCTGATCAGACAGGTTTTTTACATGGACGATATATTGTAGATAATATACAACAATTACTTGAAACAATTGAATATTAAACACCGGAGTCCCAGGCCTGGTCTTCATAGCAGATTTTTGAAAAGGCGTTTGATAAAGTATGACTAGAATTATATAATTTTGGTGAATTTATTTTCTTTAATTTTGGTGAATCTCTTATACAATGGGTTAAAGTTATGTACAGCAACCCCAGATGTAAAATAGTAAATAATGGTTACTTCTCAGTATTGAGCTTTTAAGAGGAGTAAAACAAGGCTGTCCCTTGTTCCAAAGCTATTTATTAAATGCTAGCTATTAAAATTAGATCCAACAAGAACATCAAGGTGTTAGAAATCCAGGGGATAAAAACAAGTGTCAATTGCTGATGACTCTAGTTTTTTCTTAAATCCGCAATCTGGATGCTTGCACAGTCTCATTGAAGATCTTGATCACTTTTCTAGCCTCTCTGGATTAAAACCTAATTATGACAAGTGTACCATATTACATATTGGATCGTTAAAAAAAATACAGTGTTCACACGACCTTGTAGTTTACCAATAAAAGGGGTGGATGGTGAAGTAGACATACTTGGTATTCACATCTCAAAAAATATAAATTAACTTACCACAATTAATTTCAATATAAAGTTAACAAAAATAGAAGATTATGCAACCATGGAGAGGTAAATACTTGTCTATTCATTGGAAAAATTACATTGATGAACTATTTGGTCATATCACAGTTTACTTACTTACTAATGGTGCTGCCTACTCCAGACTCATTTAAAGCAAAACGTTTTTCATTTTATTTGGAATGCTAAGCCAGACAAAATTAAATGTGACTATTTATAATGAACATGAGTTTGGGGGGGTCTAAAATTATGAAATATTAAAGCTTTAAATCTCTCACTAAAAGCTTCACTCGTACATAAATTATACTTAATCTACTGGAGAACCATTTTTGGTTGAAGAAAGGCTCATCCTTTGTTCAAAAATTGCCTTTTTGCCTTCGTACAGATTACAACTTCTCTTTTCCAACTAATTGATAATTAAATTAAGTATCGCCCTTTCTTAAACACGCCATACAAAGCTGGTTACAATTTCAGTTTTATCCTCCAGAAAAGATAGAACAAATATTACAACAAATGTTATGGTTAAACTCAAATATACTGATTTTTTTTTTAAACATTTTTTATCGGATAACATTTTTTTTTTTAATATTTGTTAATGATATTATGAATAGAAACGGAGGAGTTACATATGCAGTTATGGAAAATATATGGGAATATCTGCTCAATACAAATTGTATAAGGGAAGTGGAAAAGAGAGAAGGTAGGGAACTTGTTTAAAAAGATACAAATTGGCTGAAAGGAACTGGCATAGATAGAAAACTATACCAGTTTCATTTGAGGACAAAAATGTTGACAGCTGCACCATACAGGTTGCAAAATAAATGGGAAGAGATTTGCGATGTACCAATTCCATGGCACATGGTTTATGAACTGGTACAAAAAACTACACTTGATTCAACACTTGGATGATTCTGATTCATGCTGCTACAACCCAGCTGGCTACACTGTGAGGGAACGAGAGAACGAACGATGGAGAGGACCTTAGTGCTTTCCAGGGTCAATATTTGGTTGCGCTCTTCTTCCAAACCCAGTTGCTGTGGACTGATCCGTGTTCTCTGGAGGTGGTCTGGATCCAACAGTCTTTCAATTTAAATTCTATAAAATTCTTGCCACCAACAGAATGCTATATATATATATATATATATTTATATATATGGGGCATACAACAATCTCAGCTCTGTAGATTTTGCTGCAAAGAGACAGAATCAATAGATCATTTTTTCTGGTATTGCCCCTATGTAGCTGGTTTCTGGTCACAGGTTCAGGAATGGTAAAAAAAAAAAAAAATACAATCACAACATGCACTTAAAATTAACCTTATAAATAGCAGTGTTGGGCGATTTGGAAAGCCATAGTCAGTCAATAAATAATGTGATAATACTCGTAGGAAAGGTTTTCATCTTTAGCTCACAATCTGTGCATAATATACGATTAGAAAGGTAAATTAATTATGTAAAACATCACAACACAATTGAAAAATATATGGCACATGGAAACTGAACGAGGGTGGTCTATGGTGATAGGTGGGATGGGCTGAGAGTGGCTGAGGGTTGGGATTAAAGAGCTCATGTATGTAAAATGTATGTACAGTATATGCAGCAAAAAAAGCTGTAAAAAACTAAAAACTAAAAGATATTTGTCCTCCGAAGAGGGGGGGGTGGTGGAGGGGCTAATGAACAAGGGTGTTAAGCTCATCGAGGAACTCTCCAAGGGAACCTAGTGTGCGAACGATGACAACACTGGTAAGCCTGAGTAAACAAGTGACAGTATGGAATTCAAATGAGCAGATGGACAGGTGAGAGAGGTAGAAAAGAGAATCTCCAGTTAGGAGAAATGAGTAGCCCTGTGCCACCGCGACAATCGGATGCTCTTGGACTATGAGAGAAAACATAGTCAGATGAAGAGAGCAGCTGGAGTAGCAGTGTTCTACGGGGTGATCCATGTGTCTGCCAGGGCCAACAAGTCAAGGGACTGAAGGGCAGCATAGACTGAAATGAACTCGCCGTTCTTGATCGGCAGTTCTAAACGCTACCAGGAATTCCACATGGGTTGTTCGCGCATGGTAAACTAAATTAGAATGGTTACAGCCAAGGGGTGGGGAGCATCAGTAAAGCCTACAGGGAGATGAGCAAACAGTTATAGAAAACACACAAAGTTGCCAAAGCTACAAAACAGCAAAGTGAGATCATCAGAAAATAACTAGGTAAGATACTCAAGTGAGAGAGTGGTGTGGAGCCTTCCTATCTTTCCTTCCTCAGAGAACTCTGCAGAAGAACTCAGCGGAACCGTCTTTGTTTCGGCGATGATCTTAGTTATGCCGATGAGACTGACATGACCGCCTCTTACAGCTACTGCTGAGAAACCAGGGGAGACTGAAGTACTAACACTAATTGCTAATTGCCTAGAAGAGGTGAAGAAAACACCTAACTTATTGCTGATTGCCTATGAGAGGAGAACTTGATCCTAGTTGATGTGTCAACAATCATCTGCAAGTTATGAGCACTCAGCAGTTCAGACACCAAGTAGGCTACTGGGAAGACAGGCAGCACCTGAGGTAGATGGACCTAGCTAGCAAAAAGACAGTACTAGACAACAGATAAAGACAAAAAATATTCTTATCACTCCTGAAGATATCAGGAGTCCTTTAGTGTATTCAGCTTACTGCAGTGGCCTGCCCAGCAGTCACCAGATCTCAAGCCAACTGAGCATCTGTGGGATGAGATGGAACGAGCTATTCGGAGTAGAGATCCACTACCATCCAACTTGACACAACTGTAGGAAGCATTGGAGTCAACATTGGCCAGTATCGCTGTGGAGCGCTTTCGGCACATTGTAGAGTCCATGCCCCGACGAATTGAGGCTGTTCTGAGGGCAAAAGGGGGTGCAACTCAATATTAGGAAGGTGTTCCTAATGTTTTGTACACTCAGTGTATCATGTTAATCAATACAATATCATTTAAACAGGTCTTTGAGAATGATCACTTCTTTGGATTTGAGAAAACTAGGTTTTTGTACTAAGCTTTTTATGTTTTTTTAAACTGTTTACAAACATTTCTGACACATACCTATTTATTACTGACAATGGAAATAAATAACTTAATTAACCTGTCTTTCGATGTTGTGTGGTGTCTAATGAGTTATTACATTTAATCGAAGATTAATATTGGAGATTTCCGCTAGACATTTCAATCCAAATACCTGGTATTAGAAATTGGAAATAAGAATTGTGAAGAGATTAAAACATATTTATACTCTTGCAATTGCCTGTATCAGACAAATGATCCATTCCATCTCATGATAAGGAAATAAGCTTACAGAAAACTTGAGCAAGAGTTAGTGGTGTAACTTTGCAAACTACCTTGAGGTTTCTGGTGTTTGACCAAAACAACATGATAGCCGTTTATCCTGAAATATAATTTGACCATTTCCTGTAGCCAGGATAATTGAGAGCTTCCAGCAGACGTGAACGCAGCTTGATAGTCGAGGATAATTACGATTCGAAGGCCATTGGAATGTCAACGTTCTGTTGGGGAGGGGAAGCTTTTTGCTGGCTACCAAGGTAGAACATGCGGTCAGCAGCTGACACCTGTTTGAACATTGAACATTCCCTTTCATCAAATTCCATATAAAGATGATTCTACCAGATACAGCATGTTCGTTTTCTTTGCGTTTAAGCCAGGTACAGTAGGTCTATTTATTTCATTTCTATGCCCACTCAAACTTTTTAAATGAAACACAGCACTGGAGTGAGTACTCAACTTCTGCCTCAGTTTTTGTCTGGTAAAGGGTTGCTTTAATACATTAAAATTGGATGGCATGGAAAGAGAACACAATACAGATTTCTGCAGCTGTCGTTTCAAACCTTTAATCTCAGGAACACGACCTGTGCTTGTTTGCTGTTTTTTTGTTTTGTTTTTCAAAATGAGGCATCTACAGTAACTAAAAGCCAGAGGAGGAGAGGGAAATAAATAATCATTAGTGTCGACCTCCCTGGAGTGCTGGTGCAGACTGTTCATTCATAATGCATTGCGTTCTGTAGAGGGAGGTATTGTGGGTATTTCCGGAGAGTCCCATCATCCCGTTATCTTGCTACTGTAATGGCTGCTGGAATCACCTGTGGTATTTGGTATTTTATTAGGATCCCCATTAGCTGTTGCAAAAGCAGCAGCTACTCTTCCTGTGGTCCACACAAAACATGAAGCATAATACAGAATGACATAATACAGAACATCAATAGACAAGAACAGCTCAAGGACAGAACTACATTTAAAAAATTGAAAGGCACACGTAACCTCCATATCAATGCATACACACAAACTATCTAGGTCAAATAGGGGAGAGGCATTGTGCCGTGAGGTGTTGCTTTATCTGTTTTTTGAAACCAGGTTTGCTGTTTATTTGAGCAATATGAGATGGAAGGAAGTTCCATGCAATAGGGGCTCTATATAATATTGTACGCTTTCTTGAATTTGTTCTGGATTTGGGGACTGTGAAAAGACCAATGGTGGCATGTCTGGTGGGATAAGTTGGGGGGGGGGTGTCAGAGCTGTGTGTAAGTTGACTATGCAAACAATTTTGGATTTTCAACACATTAACTCTTAGCTAAGAGAGACTGGCATGCATAGTATTTATATCAAACAAGCAAACTAGCTGCCGAATAGGCATCAACTCGCCACGTAGCTTATTCTTAATGTTTGTCCATAGGTTACCAGAGTGAGGACAGACATTTTTCGGAATAAACGTGGTGAGTGAAAAACGTAATTAAATTGCCCATTGCAGTATCTTATTCTTATTCTGCGTTGTTTGTTGGCAACGTTGTTATTTACAAAGTTTTTGGAACAGATTCCATTTGGAACGTTCCACAAATTATACCGACCCACCAGGGGTGAACCACATGAAATGCTGCTATTCATGTGGATGTGTTCAGTCTCTCTCTCTCTCTCATCTTTTTTGTATTCATCCACACAGGAGGCTAAGCTCCCTTTGCACAAAAAAAACAGATTTCTGTACATAAACTCACTTGCAGTGTTCTCGATGCAGACTGTGGTTGTGAAGTCAATATTTCCTCAAAGCTTAACTTTCTGTTGTGGACACTGGACAGTGTGTCCTGTTTGCTTAGCTTCTACCAGACCAATAAGCATTGGCTGGAGTGGTTGATGTAAAAGGGCTATTACAGCTTTTCCAGTAAATAATGAAAGTATATTTCTTCTGTTGCTCCATATCCACTCTGATTATCATAGTGAGTATGGATGAATGCAAGTACACGTCCATGCAAGTCTGTGTACCACTAATGAAATGAAAACATAATTTTACTTTGATTACAGTTATTATTATTTTTAGGAGAACAGAAGTGTATCTTCTCTCCAGTGTTTTTTTTTTAATTTATTGACAGAAGCAAATGAACTAAAAGGACATGTGTCCTTCTCTCCAATAATCAGCATTAAGCGTCACCATTTTCGATAAAAGCTTACCTGAATGTTCATGAATATTCATGAAAGAAAATACTAGAAATGACAGCTGTCTAGACACCTACTCAGTGACTCACCTCAGCATATGGTGTTAGTGGAAGAAGTAGACTTTTTTTCAGTTGATTCCCAGTAAAACCGATGGTGGCAATTGTTTTCTTTAGCAACCAGAAAAAGGTGCCTTACTCCATTTGTAATCTGTTTATCTGACCAGATAACAAGCAGCCTATAACGTTTTTACCATTCTCTATGAGAAAAAGATTAATTTACTGTACCTAGTCATAACAGAGACCAATTGGTTGGAATCTGGTTATACAGTCAACTAACTATCGATGATATGTTGGGTTGTTTTTTTCCAACTCAGACCAACTGTCTGCGGCCAATTCATATTGAATCAGGACCAACTACGACTAACTATGTCCATCAGTGACCAACTGAGACTGCACGCTGAGCAATTTGTTTCAACAACTGTCCATAAACATGCCTTGTGTAGATATGTAAAGTCAATGTCCTCCCCCGCACGGAATCGCCATTTTATTATTATTTAAATTGCCTTTCTTATCACTGTTTACACGGTCTAAAATATACAGGTTAGGGCAACATAATAATTCCATGCGGCAGCGTTAGAAAATTAACAAATTCATTGGGCTAGCGCCATTGCTAACTAGCATAGCTGGTCCCATTGTTGCAAAGAGTTATGGGATGTTAGAATCCCGCTGTCTTAACCTTTGTCATCTTCAACCTAGGTTTTAGCATGGGCTGCATCTCAATCCACCGCATGCGCTGATGCAGCTGAGGCGAAGTAATCCCGAAAACTGGTATTCTCACAAAAACATCTGTATAGTCTGAATGGTTGTAGACTACAAACTAGTATGACCCTACTATGGAAAGCTGAAGACTCTGACAAACACTAACGTGTCGTCCGTTTTGCAAGACTCATGGGAAGGTTACTGTGAGGTAAAACATGAAGGAAAATAAATAGACTTGAAGAACCTTTTTTGGGACCTGGGTTTGTTGTCTTTGATGCTTTTCCATATTTCTCAGATGCATTTCAGACACCTCAAACCCAACAGTGCACTTGCACTTGTCTTGTAAGTAAGCATTTAACTGTAAAGTTTACACTTGTTTTATTCCATATTTCCAAGTCCTATTCTTGAAGATCAAGGCGTATTAAATTAACTGGAATGACTGGAAATCTGACAGACTTTGTTTTTTTTATGTAAAGATATAGCCTAATCAGATTATTATTGGTAGTAGAAAGCAATGGGTTTGAAGAAGCCTACATGCAACATCCATTTATGGCCAGCTATGTAAACTCTAACATTGATTTATCCTGCAATAGATGTTGTTCAATTTATAGCATCCATTTTTGTCTTCTTCTAATGCCTCTAAATCAGATGACTTCACTAAACTTGGGTAATCCAGAATGTACGTTACTGATTACAATGATGGACAGGTAACTAGTAACTGTAACAGATTACATTTAGAAAGTAACCTACCCAACCCTACATGTAATCCATTACTCCTCAACCTTGGTGGTGGCAGGATCATGTTATGAGTATGCTTGCACTGGCAGGGACTGGGGAGTTTGTCAGAATCGAAATAAATATGAAAGGATCAAAGCACAGGTAAAAAGGTAGAGGAAAACCTGCCTCAGTCTTCTGAGAAACTAACCCTGGGATAGAGTTACATTTTTCAGAAGGACATTTACACAAATTCTAAAGCCAAAGAGACACCAAAATGTCTTTCCAATAGGTGTTGAGTGTTCCTGAGTGGTCCAGTCTCTGTCCTGACTTTAATTTGATTGAAAAGAAACAATGTTAGAATATTGCTGTTGAATTTGCTTGAGTCATTTTGTCAAAAACAATGCATAAACGTTGACCTAAGAATTGTGCGAAGCTAGTAGAATATTATTCTAATTGATTCACAGGTGTAATGGCTGCCAAAGGTGCTTCCACCAAGTATTAACTCAGTGAAGACATACGCAATGACGACATCTTCATAAAAATACAAGTCTGCACTGTATATGTGGAGTAGGTTGTGTATATTTGAAACATTCTAATTGAATCCCTTTTTAGCTGTCATTTTAAGGCAGTTAAAGGTGTGTGTAGACTTTCACTAGGCACTGTATGTAGGCCTCGTGAAATATATGAAAATGAGTCTCACAGTAGGATGCTTGTGAGAAGTGCTCAGTATAGCTGGACTATTGTACCCTATTAAAATCCACCTGCCCTGTCTTTAGACCGCTGTAGAATTGAGGAGGTTTGAGGTGGTGTGGTTAGCTCTAGATAATAGCTCTCTTTGTACTATCGCGCAATATTTGACGTTTCTGATTGGCTTCGTGTTCGACAGCCATGCCTGCCAAAAACATGATTATTCTGCACAATGGTGGTACTTTCATGACATTACAACCAGCTATGAAAATGACGGGGGCTGATATTGTCTGAATCTCAATACAACAGCTGAATGAAGAGCAGCGGTGCATAGATGTTTGCCGTGATGAGTCATTCCCTGCTCCATCACAGGAGGCTGACGTGGGGGTCGCCAGATGGAGGCACTTCTGGGGGGACAGTGCTTTTGAGCAAGGCACTTGCGGAATGGTTATATTGTTCAAGAGTCAATTACTATATATAATGAATTTACAAGTCCAAAAATAAACGTATGTAGCGATCACAGACTGCCCCTAAGAGTCTATGCCTCTAGATGGCGATATCTACTAAACTGACATCCCACTTGGCACGCTACGTAATTTCAATTTGGACGATTGGGTAATGTTTGGTTGAGACGTTGATCAATGAGACGTCAACCTATATTCACCTACTCAAAAAGTCAGCCAGAAATGTGTTGAATTTCAATGTGTTATCACGATGCTTTCAACCATCTTAAAGCACAATGACATTCCAATGGAGAAACAATGCTGGGTTTTTGGTTTAGTTGTCACCCAAATGTCTATCACTGCACTTTAAACCATTTAAAAGGACAGAAAAATTCTAATGGGATTACGATGTCAGATATTTAGTTTATTTATAAAAGACAATGTGATATCACTGTGCTTCATCTAATATCAGAATAAAATGACCTGGATTGCAGTTTAGACTACATACAAAAATAATGGTGCAAGTGATCAATACAATTTGATATTCTGAGCAGATTATTACAGTAATTGTGAAGATCTCCACAGACCTGCGATGACCTATTCATGCTATCTTGAACATGCACACACATTTACATGATTACATATGAAGAAACGTATAGTTACAGTAACCTCAAAATGTGGCCATGTAATGTGTTACTTTTTTTAAGGTTGAATGTTACATTAGTTTGTAAAAATAGGCTTCATTTTAGGCTATTTGCTGTAAGACAAAAGTAATATTGAATTGTGTTTGGTTGACAACGCAACCAAATATCAACATTCAAAGTAGATGCACTGTATCTACTGCTTGTATAGTTCCATTTGGGCCAATTAATTAATCACGTTCTTGAACTTTTCTTTTTGGTTGAATTGGAGACATGAATCCAATTTGTTAACTTGTCGGCTATTTATTGTATTTCAAAAGTGATATTGAATTGTGTTTGGTTGTCAACACAACCAAATATCAACAGTATATTCTGCTTAGATATAGGCCCATCTGTACCACTGACTTAGTCTGGTTTTAATTCCAGTTTGTCTACAAATGAGAAATGTATATGTTGGATTCACGTCTCCAAATCAACCAAAAAAGAAAAGTTAAATAATAGGACTAAATCAAATCAAACTTTATTTAAAGTGCATTATTGTTGATTTGATTTAGTCCTATTCTATAACTTTTATTTTTTGGGTTGAGTTGGAGACCTGAATCCAACGTATACATTTTTAATTTGTAGACAAACTGGAATTAAAACCAGACTAAATCAGTGGCGCAGATGTACCTATCCAAGCAGAAGATACTGTACATCTCCTTCTAATGTTGTTATTTGGTTGCTTTGACAACCAAATACAATTCAATGACACTAAATATTATTACATTTGAAATCATTCAGAGCTAACCAGAGCAAGTCCATTTTATGTTGAATTCTGGGTTGAATTCAAACAATTGCTGTTGATGACTTTGCAAATGCTATATAGGCCTAAATAGCAGATTGATAAAGTATGGTCACATTTCATTTGCTCTGTTATTTGATTGCAACAGTCAATCTCTTTAGTATTTAAGTGGACCTCTCTCAACAATCATTCTCAATGTAGCACATTGATAATAGTCAATGACAAATATCATAGCTAAGCACGGCTTGGTGTGGTTGAAATCTTGAATGGGAGACTAAAGGGTAGATGGATGCATTCTCCAATAGGAGGTGCTGCCAAGCATATTGTTTTTTTTCTTCTGATAGTGGATATAACGTTGAAAATATGACTTTGTTTTAAAAGGTACACATTCAACATACTCTATACGATGTTTGTCTATGTGGAAATTTGGATGACATGATGACATAATCCTGCGGTTGAAATTTGACCCTCAAACAACAACTTTTTTCAAATCCATTACATTTTCTATGTAGATTCCATGTCACAATATGTTGACAAATTAAGTAGCAGCAGCGTATGTAACATGTGTCTGTGTGAGTATGTGTATGTGTGGCGTCAATATGCATGTGTGTGTGTGTGTGTGTGTGTTTTGTGTGTGAGCGTGCCTGCACGTTTGTAGTGTGTGTGTGTGTGTGTTGGAGTGGGTATATTGGCTTCAATACAAAACCTAGGAGGCTCATGGTTCTCACCCCCTTCCATAGACGTTCACAGTAATTATGACGTCCTCCAACCTATCAGAGGTCTAACGATTACACCCTAGATCAGCTAGATGCAGGCAGGAGTGGGCACTGTGTCACCGTGATGACAAAAAATGATCTCGACCTGTGTGCACCTACGTTGTAAACCTTCATTCATAAGCTAGGTTGTAGCAACCTCGTGATGGGTACAGGGAGCATTCTAGTATCATGTAGTAGCCTAAACCTATCGACGTTACATTGAACTGGGTGAATGGAATATGAATGACAGTCGTCCAATATGCTATAATAGAAATATAAAAATCAAATCATCCTCCCATCATCTTAAAACGGCACCGTCCGCCACTGCAGTGTCGTATGTGTGAGTGCATGGGTCGAGACTAGTGAGTGTGCATAGAGCCGGTGCAAGGGGATCAGTGCAAAACAATGAAGATAAGTAATAGAGAGGGTCAATGTGCATTGTCCAGGTAGCCATTTTATTAACTGTTCAGCAGTCTTATGGTTTGGGGGTAGAATCTGTTCCGATGTCTTTTGGTCACGGATTTGGTGATCCTGTACCGCTTCCTGTACGGTAGCAGAGAGAACAGCCTATGACGTGGGTGCTTGGAGGCTTTGGCAATTTTTAGGGCCTTCCTCTGACACCGCCTGGTATAGAGGTCCTGGATGGCAGGGAGTTTGGCCCCATTGATGTAATGGGCCGAACGCACTACCCTCTGTAGCGCCTTGACGTCGGATGCAGAGCAGTTGCCTTACCAAGCGGTGATGCAGCCAGTCAAAATGCTCTAAATGGTGCAGCTGTTAAACTGGAGAGAACTGATTGTGTTGTCATGGAGGACTGATTGGGCTCATTGCTTGGAGTTGAATAAGAAATGCTGCTTTCATGGAATGGCATGCTTTGAGCGCTACCTAAAAGGGCTATTTGCATGTGAAAAATGTATACCATATGCTGCATTTGCTAATGGCCTATTGTTTACGTTTTCATTGGTGACACTTTGATAGCTCGATAATATACAGCTGTTTAAGTCTATCAAAAGTTTACAAGTTTAAATCCGTTACTCCCCAAAACAGATTACACGTAATCCTTTTTTTTTACCATAATCCGTTGCATTACCAACAACAATATTGTAATCAAATTACAGATACTTTTGAAAAACTAGATGATTACTTCTAGGATTACTTTTAAATTCAGAAAGGATGTTTT